>NW_025780043.1:0-52493 GCF_021130785.1 Homalodisca vitripennis
TGGGCCTCATCAGACATCCAAAGATTTACGAGGAAATTTGCGTCCTCATTGATTTTAGTCAGTAGCTGTTCACAAAATTGTAAACTTAATTCATCGTCATTTGATTTTAGAGCTTGAACAATCTGAAGCTTCTAAGGAAGAAACTGCAGGCCGTGCAATGTTCTTTGCACACTCCGATGCTCAAGTCGCAATGATGAGGCGATTTTTCGTACAGAACAACGCGGACTCCATTCCACTGCAAATCGCACTGCACCAACATTTTCATGCATCAATGTATTTTTATGTTTGTTGCTATATTTTTATAATTATATCAATAAGTAGTTTCGTAACATTGATATCATCAGTGAAGATTTATAATTTATTATAGTCCCCTATGGAAATGTAGGCGTTAAATAAATTGTTTTAATCTGTAACTATAATTTTGTAATATTTATTTAGTTTTCGTGTATATTTATGATACTCAGCTATTTAATAAGTACAACATGTACAGAATATCTCTTAATTAAAACTTTTGTATACAGTAAACATTTGTATTAAAAGTCATCTAATGTTATTTAACCAACAATAAAAGTTCAAAGCGATAAAGGAAGGAAAGAAAGAATGAAACTAGAGAGAAATAACACAGAGAGGGGATGGCACTGACAGGATAACACACGCGTTCGATCGGCTCCTTAGATTTTGTTTAATTTCAGTAGTATTGTTTAATTAATCAAATATAAAATTTATCAGTTTGAGGTATTTTAATCAATATTCATCCAGTTTATAATAGTTTCTTTCAATCCAGTATTTATTAACTTTCAATGTCCTTTTTACTTTGGTTTAATTTTAAGGTTAATGTTCCGGTCTCCACCGCAGTTACGATCGGGATCAAAGGGCAAGGCGGTCGCGCTATATACATCTGATAGGAAGCCAGTTCTCCAACGATCGCTGTCCACGTCGTCTGCATCTAGTCCTGTCAACACAACAACAATGCCAGCTGATAAGACGACCCAACTGCTTGACCCGGCGCTTGTTGAGCGTTGTGTCAACAACTTTTCTGTCGGGCGAGGATATTATCGGCAAACTTGTCTCGCGGATGTCCGAAGAAATAAGGACCGTTGTTGAAGTGGCGGTGCGTGCAGCCCTTACGGCCGTCAATGAAGAAGTGAAAAAACTGCGAGATGAGGTGACCAACTTGACAGCTGTAGTGACTGAGCTGGACAGTAGGTTGGCAGAAAGGACGGACGATCTGGAAACAATACCAGCGGCGCGACAACCTGCGGATTTTCGGAATCGAGGAGACTGTTGGTGAGGACACGGACAAGTTGGTGGAGGAGTTATGTCGGGACAGGTTTGGGGGTTGAGCTGCCACCGGAGTCTATCAGTAGAAGCCACCGCGTCGGTCAGCAACCCCGTCCAGCGGCTGACGGAGTGAAAAGGCACCGCCCTATCATAGTGCGGTTCACCAGCTATCGTCAGCGTCAACGAGCATTCTCGGCCAAGAAGAACCTTAAAGGGTCCGGTATCTCCATCCGAGAAGACCTGACTGCGCGCAGGATGGAGGTCTACAGGGCAGCAGTCACACAACATGGACCGAGGAGTACTTGGACCCTGGACGGGAGAGTTCTGTGGGTCGACCGACGCGGCAACAAAGGCGCGGCGACAAAATTGGCAGACCTGACCTCGGCGCAGCGTCTCAACAACGTTAACTAGTTGTAAGTTTTATTTCTTTTTCCGCTTTTATTTATAATTTGGCAATAAAGTTTTAGTTTTAGTTACAAATGCTAAATTACTATTTCTTTTTTCCAGTTTATTATTTTTCACAAAGCATAGATAATACATAAATATTTATATATCTTTATTTTTTTAATGTTAAATGCCTTAAATTAAGGTTCTTTGATTGTAAAAATAAATTTTTCACTAATAATGCTTGCGCTACAATTTAAATCTAAAGTTTATAATTTTATCTTACTTTAAACAAATTCCACACTCAAGTATTTTATTCAAGCTATAGTATAGTAATACACCTATTTTGTCAATTCATAACACTTTATAATATAAATATATATTATTTATGTTCATTTACTTAAATATGCAGTTTTATATTGCAATTAATAATTTAGCAATGATTTAATTTATTTTGTTGTAAGCTCTGATATATATAAATTTTTAGTTTCATATAAAACACAGCATAGTTCTGTAGACCAATTATTATTATTATTACTTTTTTAGCAAATAATTGTACATTTCATGTTTCTTTTGAAAACAAGTGTTTCCATAATTCCTTTTTACTACATATTGTAAAAAGTTCCATATATAATCAATATAACAATCAGTAGTTTTAGGTGCACATGTACGTATGTGTGTTTATATGTATATGTGTGTGTATGTATATGTGAGTAGGTATGTGTATATTCTTCTTCAAATATTTTACTGTTCTGATTATTATTATTTCGTTTTTTTTTAGTATAAGTAGAAATAAATTTTTATGTTTACATATTGCATATTTTGTTTCAAAATTTAATATGTTATTCAAGTAAGTATCTTGCCGATACCTTGTCAGTGTCATGATTAGCCGTAAGTTTAAGTGTGCATCTTGTGGAAATTTACAATGTTTTACGAATGTATGTGAGAATGTATGTTGTATGCAAGGGTTACCCACAATTTCTGTCTGTCGGTGTCGCCTGCCGCTCGCTGCCCGCGCTGTCGGGCTGGGGTCCCCGGCTGATGGTCCCCACCCCGGGCGATAGCGCTCTCCCTCTCTCACAAATTATCTGCCGAACACTTTCTTCCTACGATAATTTTCTAAAGGCAGCTCACGTTAATGCTCAATCGCTTTTTTGTCATATTGACGATTTCAGAACTATATTTCGCTCTTCACAGTTTGATTTAATTCTAGTTTCTGAGACTTGGCTCAAACCTTCTTTGAGTGACAGGGCTGTTGAGTTGACGGGATACTCCTTGTTCAGGAATGACCGTCTACATAAGGGTGGCGGAGGTGTCGCCGTTTATGTCAAGTCTCACCTTCCTGCTTCTATCATCCGACACATCCAGAGCTGGACGCCCAGAATATATGTTTCTAGATGTCAGTGTTAACAGATCACACATCTTAGTTGCCGTCTGTTAAGGAGCTCCTAACCTTGGCTATCTTGCTGAATTCGAACATGAACTTCTTAACCTCTTGGCTCGCTGCAGTCATGTTATTGTGATGGGGGACTTTAACACTGATTTACTTGGACCAGTTACCTACGATCAAACCTTTTTATCAGACATGTTTTTTTCTTATAACATGGACTATACTACCACTTCATGCCACTCACCATACTGCCGCTGCCGACACCTGGCTGGACATAATTGCTGTCGATGACCCGACCCTCATTGCGCACCATGGACAACTGCCTGCCCCTGGACTTTAAAAACATGATTTGATATTTTGCATCTACAAACTTCTTCTTCCCAAACCCAATTAAAAGTCTATTAAATACAGAAACTACAAAAACATTGATCTTGACCTTCTGATTTTCGATACCTCCAATATTTCTTGGCATGAAATACTATTTTCTGATGACGTGAATGATATGGTTTTTCAATTTAATTCCCTAACTCTTCAATTGTTTGATAAACATGCTTCAATAGTCTTCAAACGTGTAACAAAAAAGCCTGCTCCCTGGACTACTGACTTTATTCGCCATCTGCAAAGACAGAGAGACACCGCTTTCCGCAAGGCTAAGCGAACAAAGAATCAGCACGATTGGAGCTTATATAAAAGACTGAGAAATCAGACTCAGCAGCAAATTAGAAATTCTAAAATTAGATTTTACTACAAATTCTCTTTCTCAGAAACAATCAACTAAAACCCTGTGGACGAAACTGAAAGAGCTGGGAGTGGGCAAATCTGATGGTGACCAACAAACCCATTTAAATCCAAATATAATCAATAACTTTTTTGCTAACGTCCCCATTGATCTGTCCCGTGCTCGTGATTATGTCATAGAGCTAGAGGCTTCTCTGCTTGACAGACCTGTTCATCAGTTTTCTTTCACTCCGGTGACTGAAGCTGAGGTGTTCAGGGCGGTCATGAGGATGTCTAGCAATGCAGTCGGGGCCGACAACATTCCAATCAAGTTCATTAAGAGCACTCTGCCAGTCAACCTCCCAGTTATTACTGCAATATTTAATAAATCTTTAATGTCCTCAACTTTTCCAGATATATGTAAGCGTGCTCAAATCCGTCCCTTAAATAAGTGTTCTTCCTCTAAAGCTCCATCTGATTTAAGACCTATTAGTATACTGCCGGCACTATCCAAGTGTTTAGAAAGAATAGTCCACCAACAATTCTCCCGTTTTATTGACATTGGAAATATTTTCTCGGTATTTCAATCTGGGTTTCGCCCTCACCACAGTACTGCCACAGCCCTTTTAAAAATCACTGAAGATATAAGACTTGCTATGGACAAGCGACAAGCTACAATCTTGACTCTATTCGATTTTTCCAAGGCCTTCGACTGCGTGTTTCACCCTCTTTTACTGATCAAATTGAAGAGGTATGGTTTCTCTGATGGTTGTGTCAGGTGGGTGGGGTCATATCTCTCCGAGCGACAGCAGCGTGTCAAGACTGACAATGGGTGCTCCGAGTGGAAACCTGTCACCCGAGGGGTGCCTCAGGGTTCTGTACTTGGACCCACTTCTTTTTACACTCTACATTAATGACATAACTACTAGCATCCGACACTCAAAGTTCCATCTGTACGCTGAAGATTTACAAATTTACCGCCACTTTTCACCTAATGAGATGGACACTTGTGTACAAGTAATGAACTCTGATATTGATTCAATAGCATACTGGACTTGCAGACATGGACTGAAACTTAATGAAACCAAGACTAACTGTATTTTAATAGGCTATCAAAGGCTTATTACTGAAATCGACATTAATACTGCTCCAAGACTGATACTGAACAACAAAGAAATAGTTTACAATGAAAAAGTAAAAAACTTGGGAATAACTATCAACAAAAACCTGGGATGGGCTGATCAAGTGTCACTAATGTGTAATGCCTGTATACATGGCCTCAAGCGATTTGCACAGTACTTGCCGTTGGATGTTAGAGTGATGTTGGTGAAAAACTCTAGTTTTACCTCACTTCAATTACTGTGACGTGGTGATCAATGACATGACTGTTGACATTTCTAATAAAATTCAGCGTGCACAGAATTATTGTATTCGGTTAATTTTCAACTTACGACGTGATGATCACGTATCTCCTTATTTTGAGCAATTATCCCTATTAAAATCCAAAGAACTTAGAGATCTTCATGTACTTAGTCTGTTGCACGCACTAGTCCACAATGGTTGTCCAAGTTATTTGGCCCAAAGTTTCGTTTTTATGTCTGATATTAGTGTCTAGGGGGTGCATCTTCATTATCAATTCCAATTCATAGGACAGACTTATATAATAAATCTTTCACTGTTTCCGCATGTCGATTGTGGAACGCTCTCCCAGACAACATCAGAAGTATTGAGAAGCGCGATCGCTTTGGGGCGGAGGTTAGGGCCTTTCTGCTGGGGACTCGGCGGGAGTGACGGTTGGTGGTTCTTGTGGTCACACTTGGGGTAACTGTATGTAAGTTCCGTGGATGGGGAATGAATGCTGATTAGGATAGGATAGTTTTATTAGTTGCCTGTTGCATTAAAGAGATTTATATTAGAGTTTAATCGAAATGGTTTATTTTAATTGTAATTGGTATATATACATTATTATGTTAAATCCAATATGTAATTAATTATTAAAGTGATTTAGTTTACGTGTCAGTTACAATGTTGTAATAGGTATGATTTCTTTACTTTGTTTGGAGGTTAAGTGGTAGAGAGGACTTTTAAGTCCTAACTTCGCCTCTGTAAATAAAGACATTTTTCATTTCATTTCAATGAAATTAAATTATATTATCCACCGAGTAACGATATTATTATAACAATGCGACCACAGCCTGTTATTTCTACTTTATTCTGGTGCTCTGCCATGGTTAGTATTGAACAATTGTGATATGTTATGCTTTACTACTACTTACTTTAAGTTTATATTTATTAATACAGAACGTAATTTGTTCCACGCAATAAAATCGTAATAAACATGAACAAGAAAAGTTTTATAGTGCATTTCTTATGATCGTGAAAAGCACCATGAAACTACTAATATATGTTATATTGTTTGTTTATTTGGAACAGTAATACTGATTCATTAATTGTATAGATGTTAAAGAGATGTATTAAGCAAATTAATTTCTTACTGTAAATTAAATTATAATCCATTTATATATTCATGCTTTCTCAGACTAAATTGAATATTATTATTTACAATTATTCATATAAGTATCATCCATACAAATACTTTCAGTATGAATAAACCTTTCCTAGCCATTTACTAAAAAAATTATTAATTATTGTAAGAAGATTCCGTAAATTATTAGAAAATTAGAAGAGACGATGCAGGGGCTAATCTTGCTGAAAGTCTTTATAGTTATTCAGAAATTATGTCAAAATTGCATATAAAACTTTACAAATAAAATATTTATACATTACACACACATATACACTTACACCACATACGTATACAACTACTTACTTATGTACTTTGCATATACATTTATAAATCCTGCTTCTTATTTATTATAATGGACAAACTAGACTATGCTTATTAGCGGTCTGTTAGCAAGATTTATTGTGTATAAGATATTTTGTAAATTTGTGACGTTGATAATGAAAGGATCATGGCATTATTTTTATGTGTATTTTAGTTTCATGTTATATAGTTTTAACTACAAAGTAGGCTAAAACACACAATATCACGTCGGTTATGTGTACAGAAAATAAATTCGAGACTGTGAAACAGCTTTTGAATATGATGAATATGCAAGAATAATATAATTTCGGAAAATATATATTGTCAAAAGTTACAAACCTGGAACACCACAAAAACTTTAAAGTATTTCAATCCACCCTGTCGCTTAGGCGTCACAAAACTTTGATAAAAGGTTAACTACGTCAAGAAAGTAAAAGTTAAGGCAATTCACATACTACACACTTTAATAGTCCGTACACACACCATGCATTTCAGATCCAGGACAAAAGCTAAAAGTGTCCGACCTTTTCCTTATCTTTCCCCAACCACCTAACTGTTTTTTTATTTCAGATAACACGCCGTGATACCACACGAAGTGACAACATTAATCTTCCCGGTTGTTGACCTTCCCTGTTGACAGCGACATATATTGCGTAACACAATGCAGTCCATTCTTACAATTATCGATTTTATGCTGCTGTTGAACAAGTCAGGTGGATTTTTAATTTTTTTAACGTAACATATCATATTGCTAAGTCTAGTATTGTATGTGTCTAGTTTACCGCCACACACATCAGTTCTAGGTCTATGCGCGTATTTAACTCCATTCCTGAGGGGTTATTGACATCTGCACGATAGGTTATGCTTGAATTCTTTAAACTTACTTTTCTATTTCTGAACATAAAACGATGGCCCAATAATCAGTAAGGCATGCCAGCAATTTTATTATCATTCACAATCATCCTCCACCAAAATCAAAATTTAAACTCTAAATATATGAAACATAGATTAATTATAAGTATTGAGAGGAGTGTTATGACAAAAAGATTTTTTATCTGAAGATATTACGTCTGGTCGGCATAGCTCTACATTGAAGTTGGAGATATTGTATAAATATTAATGTTATGATACAATTTCACCGTCAAATCAATATAATCTATTACTGTGTCCTTGTATATGATTTCAACAAGTAAAGTCATGATGAGTTGATTCTTTTTTCCAGTATGTTTATGGGTGTTGTGACTGGGGTTCTTTGTGAGTAGAGTAATATTAGTGCCAGACATGTAATATACAGTCCGTTCATTTATAATATAATTATGTTTCGGTTAACTAATTTGGATAATTATCTATAGTATTCTGAGTACAAGCGCCTGTTCTATATTTCCTCCCTTCATAATGACACTCTCCGTGGTGGTTATTACTTATTACTTCCATAAATTAAAGAATAAAATCTTGGTAAAATAATATATGCTCATTATCAAGTAAACGTATGAGAATAACTAAGATAAAAGTATTGAAACAGAATAACCAAATAAATGCATAGACGGTTTACCTTTATAAATGAGTATAATTATTATTATTGTTCTGATTTTAAATATCTTTATCTGTTATTTATTCAGATGCAATTAGTTGAAACGAGATCTCATTAAATATTGATAATCTTGCCATCACTTGCTAGATAGCTATCTACTATGCAAGTCATTAGTCATTATTATGGAAGTAGCAATCCATTTGTGTTACTCTCTATAGCATTATGACGTCATTCATAGGTTTCATACAATATTAAAATTATCTTGTCTCATAGCTTGTTGATAAATTAAAGTTAGATTTTACATAGTAATAATGACCGAAATATGTAATCCAATAAGTTCTCACTACAACTGCTTAAC
Source organism: Homalodisca vitripennis (assembly GCF_021130785.1). NCBI lineage: Eukaryota > Metazoa > Arthropoda > Insecta > Hemiptera > Cicadellidae > Homalodisca > Homalodisca vitripennis. Next base: position 8,489 of record NW_025780043.1, read on the forward strand.
CTTTTAGACTATTGAAATATACTCCATGTGCTTTCTAGTATTGTGGATCTAAAAAAATAAAACGTCAAACAGAGCCGCAAGCACAATCTGTCTATAATCGGTGAAGTAATTTTTCAATAACAACTGCTCTGACATCAGTTTTCTTTATTGTACGAGGCTCTTAGCAGGAAAGGATAAAACCTCATGCTTAAAAAGACATGAAACAATTACCAAAGCAAAAATGTAATTCCATTATAAATAGTGGTTTTTGTTGTCTCATTTGTAAAGGAAAAATTATTATGATTGTAAATATGTTGTTATCTCTGCTAATTTTTCATTACATCAAGTACAATAGAATCGTGCATCTTTAAAAGGGAGAAATAGTCCAGTAAATGATGGAATAATTCATAAATATTTTTTGTATAAGGTTTTTTTTGTTTGAATGGCTATATCTAAATGGATCATCAACCATTTTATTGATATTTAGTAAGATTTAATTTATAAACAGTTGAAAATATCTAAAAGGCTAGATATATACATATATATATATATATATATATATATATATATAATATATATGTATGTATATATATATATATATTGTTTTTAAATAGGTATATGTCACTGTTTTAACTATATTGTAAACTATTACAAAAGGAGCCACTTATAATAGTCTAGTTGAAAGCCAATTTGCATTTTATACGTACAAACATGGATTGTATTGTAACAAGTAGAAACTTTCCCTTATAGCCAAAACGATGATCAGCTCCATGGACTAGACTTGATGGAGTAGAAATGGCCGGGTATCGAAAGGGTTAAAAATATTAAATCATACATTTTTCTGTTATATTTCTTTACCTTCCTGTAGTAAAACTGAAAGTGACACACAGCATATAGCAGACTATCGGATACTTGGACAGAAAGACACCAATTTCAAGGCATCTTTATTTGATAAACTGACAATTATTTAACAATTAGAGAGTTATCTGACTATGGTTCTAGGTGTGTCAATCTAGGAAATATATTATACGTTGAAAAATGTCATTTCATATTCTTTACCCTTTTATACCTTCAAATTTCAACTTAAACAAAAACTTACGTGGCTGACGATAAATTTATTTCTTATTGTAAATGTATTTATACGATTAAAACCAAGCTATATTATGTATGTGTTGTGTCAGTGTGAATTTACTCTTGGCTCTTGAGAAATATTTTAAAAATATTATTTTATTACTATTTTAAAATTCTCAATATAAAAAATGACTGCACAGATCATAAATAGGCTTTTTTACTGAATTCAAAGCTACATTTGGTAAATTAATTTGCATTAATATAACTATCCTTACAGCTAAATACAACCAAGTACAAGAGTATTATAGAAAAAAATTCAAAATTACTTAAAATCCTTATCAATATTACGCCAACTAAATATTATTGTTTGGGTTTTAATGTTAACACAATATTAGTACATATAATACAACGAGAAAATTACAAAATAAACAGAAACAATATCAAAGCTAAAAACGGATCAAATTAGTTCATGTTTTATTCACATCGTTGTTCATTATGCACGTTACATTGTTCTCCACAGTGTCCTTTATTACTCTTTTCTCATTTAATAGTTATTGTTAGAGTTCAATTATACTGCACTTAAAATTATTCTTTTTAACTATCCTACTAAGATACAAAAGTAACTATATGATTTATAATATAACTATAAGCCAAAGGTGAAAACTCTTAGTAGATTTGCAAATAAGGTAATATAGTTCATGATCCAAACAAATCAGTAAGCATATAATATTAAATGGTTTGAGTTGAAATTGATAATTTTATTTCTTATTTATACATTTATATTGTACTATACCCTTTAAGGGCTATAAAGTTTATTTGTTTATGGTCATATAAAATCTTCTTAGGACCTTGCAATGATTATCAGCAAATTATTCTATTAATGGAGTAAGTAAACATTTATATTAAGTGTTTTATAATGTAAAATGTATAAAAAAATTTACCTAATTCAGCCACTAATACTTTTCTTAGAACAATGAGTGTCCAGTAATTGAATTAATTGTTGTCATGAAAACAGTAAAATTTTATTTAATATGTATAAAACTATAATAAACTGGTAATGTGGCTCAGATGAATTGGTCCCACCTTCATCCTAAAGTTCACTATTCTTAGAATCTGCGACAAGCAAGCCCCAGGGCTTCTGTTGGATCATTCTTCAACATGGTAAACCGATTAATGAAATTTGTAAAAAGCACAGCTCATGTAGTGAGTAAATATGCAGATACTATCTGTTTAATACTAATAAATGCTTGCACCCTAAGTTTAGATTGGGCAGCTTAACAAGAGTCTTAATAATTTTATATGAACTACTTAGGGCTGTATAACTTGAGGCCCAGTTTAGGATATTGGAACTGAGTGAATAGTATGACTCATTGTAGACACCATGTGAGTCTGTCTATATATTGGCTATAAGTTATATTTAGAGATGAGGAGGCCTAGTAATGTTTGAGGCACATTTATGATTAAGACTGAAGTAGATGCATAAGTAGTATGTTGAGCGAATTATACTGTTAATAGAAAAGGAATTAATGGACGCAATTATTTAATTGATATAAACAGTACTTTACCAGCTAAACTAATCACAGTGCTCTCATTTTTCATTATAAAACAAACGCCTAGTAATACAATGTGTGACTAAGCATTAAATCTACTCCATTAATAACTGTAATTGTTTCTACCAACTCTATTCCTCTGATAGTCCTGACTGAACAGTAATATATTTCGTTAAATTTCTACTGTCTGAGCTGGAAATCGCGAACTGAAATATACTAACCCTCTGGTCTGTTATCTAGCAACTCTGCTATTTAATACGAAAATTGAATAAAGGTCCCTTTCATCTTCTGCTAAGTGCAGCGTTGGAATTCTGCCACTGGTACAGAATCGAGTCCATGTCTGTTTGAGGAGATTTGTAAAAGCTCGGTGACGAAGACATTCTAAGTCTACTCCTTGCCGTTTTGACACCTCGGAGACACCTAGGCTAGGATAGATTTTTATCGTTACCCAGCAGGAATCCTGTGTATTTTGGATGAAGATGTATTCTTATTATGTCATCAGGTACACAATCGAGAACGGTGTGATGTTTTCGACCCAATTCGCAAGCACAGTGGATGAAGAAACAAAGTTTTCTATACATAACGTAGCTGTAGGGTGGCAATTTTTTTTCAAATATCAGCTACATTACAACCCATTAAAAGTGCATTATACCAGTGATCTTATCTTTAAAGCTGATAGAGGTACACGTGGTCATAGATCCATTGGAAAAATTACAATAACATTGGCTTATATGGGTCTCCAAATTGGTGCATCACAAACATTTTTGAAAGCTTTGAAACACTTTTAAATTTTTTACACTAAAATTATTAAAGTTCATCATAATTGGTAACTTCAAAATCGACGTTCTGGATTAAGCTAACCCCCTGATCCAACGGCTTCGTGATATCTTATCTAATTTCGGTTTAACACGGTCCGTGAACACAGCAACACGAGTGTCTGCCTCGTCGATTACGGCGATCGACAACTCCATGACAAATGTCCCAAACGTTTTGGTCTCTGTTCTGAACACAGTCATCCGCGTCACTTCACCCAAGAAGCCGTAATTATTCACTCCAAACAAAAGTTTGACCCTTCCTCCGTGGAAATAAAACCAGATGTAAAGAAATCGTTGTTCTATTTAGCAATTGTGTAAGAAAGGAGTCTTGGTCATTCCTGGAATCTTTCTATCAAGTGGAGAAAGCTTAAAACGCAATTTTTAAAATGACTAATTTTTAATTTAAATGTCACTTGCCTGTTCAAAAATATAAAAGAGCGTTTAAAAAAAGATACCTGGATTACTTAAAATATTATAAAATCAAGAGAAAGGCTTAACTTTTATCATTCAATATATGATAAGACTAAAAATTAAAAAATCGAAACTTGTTTTTGAAATTTCAACAAAATTATAAAAAATAAATAAGGAAGGCCAAGGCACGAGATTTTGAAGCAAAACTGAAACAATAAGACAATAAGAATTTTTTTTAATTTGTATTTGAACATCATTCTGTAAAACAAAAATATTCTTCTTACATTTAATTCGTGTCAATGATGATGGAATATGAATTAATTATTATGTTTTAGTTGAAACGTATGATACATCGTTTTATGAGTACGAAAAGCTGCTATTAATTTATCTCTTTCATAGGCTAAGAACTCCATGATTTGAATGCCAGGTGATTCTGACTGTGAGTATGACTGCTTCAATGACAATATAAAACACTACTAGATGTACATGCATCTCTATCATGTAATATATTATTAACCTACTATTCGTCATATTTTAAACTAATATATAGTAATTGGTCGAAGATTATAAAAAATAATTAAGGTACTGATAAGTTATTCACGATAACCATCAACTCTTTTTATTGAATTGATTTAATCAAATGGAAACTACTTTCAAGCTAATAAATTCAATCAAAATTAATCTAGATAAAACAATCAACAGAAGTTGGAGAAGATGTCAGGCTGATAAAGAAGCTTTCATCACTGGAACATGACAAATGCAAATTCAATTTTACTCAAGAGTGGGCTGGATAAATCATATTTACCTCGAATCGACTTAAAAATTCTCTCGAGATTTTTATTTCTTAGCAACAATCAATACGAGCTTATGTCCATAGCATTTGAGAAAGACGCCAATGATGTTAAACAATATTATTAGAACTCTCATAGTGGTAGATTTTAGAACGTTCTAAATGCATTCTGAGATTTAAAAAAATTAACTTGTGTTGTTTACATAACAAGTCTGGTTAAAGTGCACGGCTTTGTCATAACATAACGATGTAATCTATTTTAGTTCATGCGTTATAGGAATCAATATTTCGGACTTAATTACTATTTCTACATTCTACAAGTTCTACATCTAACAGCATTAACTTTATGTGACTTCCCCAGGAGAGTCCAGTTCTGGTTAGTTTATACTTTTCAGTTGAACGTACACTACGTATAGTATAATAAATATGTCACATAAATCTGGCTAACTCTAGGGATGTCGAGGAGCGACACATAATTCACCGGAAATACCGATAAGTGTAGATCGATAGGTTTGGTGAACTGTAGAACATAGATGTTACTACGGCTCCCTAAGTTAGAATAGACTTTAAGGCGTGCAACTCTAGCCATTTCAATGGAGAGGCTGGTTAGATAGAGAATTTGTCTTCCCTTTTCTCCAAGTTTACATGACTGAGATGTAGTATCCCGCCTCCTCAATCTCGACAGTCGACGTCCCCTAACACCTTCCTGAATATTCTGTCTTTACCAAAGCGAGCACGTAGGTCACTTTAGGACTAACTGAAATGAGAGGCTTCTCAGCTACTTGTACTAAAAATGTGCATTAACTTCTAGCCGAAATGTTTCTACTTTTTTTTAGTTAAATTTATTTATTCGAAGCTGGGTAAGATTTACATTGCACTCTTACACATGGTATACAGTTCATGCTATTAAAAAAGTAAAAATAATTCCTAGATTGGGAAATAAATATCTTGCAAGAAACATAAAATGTAAGCAGAGGAATACCGATCTTGTAAAATTTATATTTATTGATTCTAGTACTGGTATAATAATCTAAAACCCTATGGTGTAAAGATTCGAATCGGCTTGCTGTAAGGGAAGCTTACGTGCCTCAGGTAACTCATTCTTATTTGATATTTGATATTTTGTACTAGGTAATTAAATTATAACATCGCTTGTTCCTAATTTTTAGAAATATGATAGCTGAAGTGCAAGACAAAATTTGGCATTTCGATAACAAATCAATAAAATGAAAAGCACGTTCTACTATTGGTTTTATTAAGAACTTTTTTGGAGACGAACAAACACAGGTTATTGTCAGTTCAAAAAATCTGTAAACTCTTTGCTTGCTGTGCTCTTGTTTACCCATTTTTGAAACTCCGCATAATTCCTTTATCGATTATTGTATCCGTGAAACTAGAGTACAATCAGATAAGAGAGAGTATTGCTAAAATTCTTAATTTAAAATTTACACTGTACACGTAATATATTTGTACATACTTGTATATCACATCAATACACCGTGAATTAGTTAATAGTATATAATTAATTAAATTTATAGATTAAATGTTCAGTTCCGTTTAAATGTTTTCAAGATTTAAGTATCAAACAGTTTTTAAAAGTGCTTAAAGTTTACTTTAAAGTTATAAAAATCTTCTTATAGAAAAAAATATGTCTGTTGAACCCATTATGGGACGTTCCAGGATAAAAACGTTATCTATAGTTAAAAAACACCAACTTGGCACCGAGTATAATAGCTCCGTGGAGGTTTTCAACTGCACAGATAGGAGAAGTAGTTGCCATAAACTTTTCAGAGCTCGGGGGATATTATTGCAGCTAGCTTGGAGACTGTTATAGTAGTTGGAAATAAGTTATATGACGAAATATGTGTTTGTAAGTATAAGTAGATAAACGAACTTTGATATTGATATTACTATAACTAATAGGACATTATAAATTATTTGTGACAATTTGTTTGTAAACACTGAAAAAGTTACGATTTGGATCTCCATAATACACTAATTCCAAGCGAGCTATTAATTTTGTATGGATCCAATTCAACGCGAACCTATATAAATAAAACAAAGTCGGGTTAGTTATATCATTTATAACCAAAAAATGGCTGTTCTGATGTATTGAAATATCTCTAATATGTTGGAATTTTCCCCGCCCCACATAGCGGAAAAACTATTAAAATTTCTTAAAATTTATGGGAAAATCAATCGAATAACTAGAGAAAGATCGCTATGTCTTAGTGTAAATTCAAAGAGCCTGTTAATTTAAATATATAATCTGTTAACATTGCTATATTTCACAAATAGTACGTATGGGTGCTTGGTCAATGCTGTTTGGCAGATATAAAAGACATAGTTACTAACTAATATTTACTATAAATTGAAAGATGTTATAAAAACCAGCTTAGTTATCTTTTGACAGAAGTAGGATTCTCATACTTATCAGTGTATGTTCCTTGATCATTGAAGCAAGGCAAAATCAACTGTGGCATAAAATTACTGGCACTGAAATAAATTACATAGCTATAAATATAAAGGTTTCACATATTTTATTGATCACGGCATCAAGACTAAATCTAACTTAGCATCAGAACTATAATCTACTCGAAGCAGATTTTTTCATACACGTTCAACGTCTACGGAATTGAGTGCGAAAACCGCGAGTAATTGCTAGTATTAAATTAGTTTTTATAATAATATAACCCTTGAAACCAAAATTTAAATGAAATTTTTTTTTCACAGGATATTATCATCAATAAAATATTTGATAAATGAATGTATTACTAACTTTTTGTATGTTGTAATTTGTGATACGTAATTTAAGTATAAATAATAAAGGAGAGAATATTAATGTAAATAAAATAGTGTTAAATGTTTGATTTGTTACTCCAGGTCTTAAATTTAAATAATATTAAATTTCAATTTAAAAAATCAAACAATAAATATAATATATGTTATAAAAATATCAATAAACTAGTATTATAAATAAATATGAATAGTACAATATTATAGAGTTTCGAAGAAACCTTAAAACTTTGTACTACAAACCATGAACAGTCTTGCATTGAGGGTATTAGATATAAAAAAGATATACTCGTATATAATTTACTGTAAATGAGCTATGAGAAAATGCAGTGTGGCTGGAGCCAAAACATTTTATGAAACTCATTTTCCTTGCAGCACAACTTAATAAGGTGTTTGGGAAGTTTAGTTAACAAACAGGAACTCTTGTGATTAAATTACAGTTCCCTCAGAGACTCGCGGCCTCCTAAACTATTTACCCTGACAAAACTGCATGTAGCAAGCGGTCTCCTTTTCTGTGATTTTTTTTAAAATATATTAAATAATTTTTATATTCTTATTTACTAAAATAAGCATGTGGTTTTTTTCAGAAAAAAAAACTTTCACAGTTTTAATTTCATAATTAATGGGATTTTACTATCACTTAAAAGGAATCAAAGTGAAAGACAAATATGAGTAATGATTGATTTTTTAGTCATAATTTAAAAGCCTAATACAATAAATGGATGGATAAAATCGAGAGTTAGCTACTTGAGTTGAGGCTAAGGAACAAAAAGCCACTACAGAAAAAGTTACATGTGTAATTTAATGGAATAAATTACTTCAATTTTTATTTTATTAGCAAATATAACTTTTGACAATATACATATCATCGATATAAAAAATTTGAAACTTTCGTACTCAGGATAATATAATGAATTAAAAATATAAAATTATGATATAAAGAAAAGACTCTTCGGCGCTTCAGCGTTTCTCCTGTTCTGAAATAGAAATATTTTGTTCTAAGCTATTATTAAAATTTAAAAACAATTCACTAAATATTTTAAGAACGAGGTGTTTTATAAATCCTCACCCTTAAAAAAGTTACATAATTTTATGAAAATAAAAATAATATTAGGCAGTTCTTGAACGATAGAATTGTGATATCGCTCGGTAAAGAGTCACATCTTTCTGAAATATTACAACTAAAGAGTAGCACTGTAGATCTTAAACGATTAAATTAAACGTCATTGTTTTGTTCTTTATCTCTTCGCGTCGTAATAAACTGAAAACTCTGTCCAAGGGATTTAGACTTGACTTTGGTATATTCTACACATATATGAGTGTGGGGAGCCGTTAATGAGTAATATTTAAAAAAGTGTTGTGATTAAACAATACGAATTACTGTACAACCTGAAACCAGGAAAAAACTAGTATATGTCACTATACGCTTGGATAAATTATTTGCAGATACCGAAAAATCTCACATCTCTGTCGTTGTGTTTTTTTATACGACTAAAGTATACCATATTAGTGTGCATTCGGTAAAAAGAAATTCGTAATTATGAAGGCTCTATAAAGCATTTTACAGCCGTGAACTTGGTTGGATCGGTAAACAAACAGATAATCTGTTTCAGGGCATTATGCTCGCCAATATGTGTACAGTTTGGGGTGTAAGATACTTACACATCCCAAGACTTCATAGAAATATTGATCCTAGGATTAAATATGCCCAAAAATGCGTAAGGTAGGAAAATTTTGGTACAGGCTAAATTAATGTCCTAAATCAACTTTACAATATTAATTCAAACAAACTTAAAAATTAGATTATATTAAGTAATATATTGCAAAAGAAAGATTTTGAAAGATTAAATACCTGGCCATGTTTGAACAGAAATATGTGGAGAGGGTATAAAACTAATCTCGTGAGCATGTAACTAGGCGTTGTCAATGAGCTGTATAAAGAATATTTTTATTCGCTGCAGTTCTCATGCTTTGGTTGAAACTAAATTATAAAAACTGTCTGAAATTAAAAGATATTCTTTTAGGTGTGATATTTCTTGAAATTATAAAACTTAAAATACTTTTCAACTAACCTGCAACTGCATGACATTAAGAGAAAAGATTAAAGGTTTAGAGTTGAGACCCTGTACAATGAACTGCTAACCTCTTTACAGAACAAAACAGCAAGCTCTCTTGGGGGAATGACTAATTACAGCTGTTGTACTGCTCAAGCCCGGCACCACATCACACCTCTGTGGTATTCTCAACTCTGAGTTAGTTTGTAATGTGTTGCCTACCGCAAATTACGTATTCAACAGACCTATTATATATGGACATTGTATGGTGGCAGTGACACTTTCATATTATTATGTTTCGATATTCACCCTAAAGTGTCGAGAGCCGGTTTTCACTGATTGACTTAAACTTAATACGGGAATTTACGACGAAAATCCAAGGCAGAAATTGTTCCTCAGAGTTATTTATATTACCTGGATAAACTTAAACTGACCGTCAGAATAATGAAATTTATACACGGTGTAACTAAATCAAAACTCTTTACACAAACTTTGCATTAACGCTTCTTGGACCAAAAGGAGCGAAGATTGTATGCAGTCAATTGTTAATTATTTCTTTTTTATAGAGTAAAGAAGGTTTTTACAATCTTATTATATTTTACATCATTAAGCTTACAGACTGCCATTAACAAAACGCAATGATGATATTTAAATGGCTTTCTTCTTAATTTTACACGCCAATAAAATTAATTGTACCGAATTTCAGTTTTATATCTTACTGGTTTTTTGATAGAAATACAAAATAAATAAACATGTGTACATATGTCAAACAAAAAAGTTCCACTAAGGGTTGCATTTAATATTTAGCACCTCTTGCTAACATGTAAGGATATCGAATAATTTGTGTAGAGAATATTATTAGACGCCAGAGAGTATTAACGCAACATAACAAGCTAAAGGGACTCAAAGTCGTCACGTTAAGTGTGTGTATGTGGTGACCTGATGCTGATTTAACATTTATTTACGTATCGGAATAATATTATTTTGGTATATGTATCCATGTGTGTGATAATACATATAGAATATACATAAAGTACACATTAAATGAATATTTCATCCTCATAATTGTAATTTTAACGAACTTTAATTTTCTGTACAATATGACCTATGTCTCATTTACAATTTTTGGGGCACAGGGTTGTAGTTTTTCTAATTTGAACATTTTGTGCTGTAAGAAACACTTCTAAACATGCTCATATGACATACCGTTTATAAGCTTATCTTGTTGCCCCTTCAAGCAAAAAATATGGCACATACACGTATAATTACAAAATCACAATTGTCAAAAAGAAAAAAATACTGAAAACATGTACAAAAACTCTCTGCCATTTTTACATAAGATATTTTCAAACTTTTTGTTTCAGAATTATTCATTGTTCAAAGAATTTTGAAGTATGTGACACGTACACTATCTTGCAATTTCAAATTTTTTATATTCGAATTTTGTGACCTTATTTTTGGCACAACCAGTATGAGATTTATTAAGCTTATTTCATCGTTCTGTATAAAACTATTTAACCACATCTGATTACGACGGTATTGTCAGAAACACCGCAGATATGCTTTCAGACGTTTGTCTTTTTTGTACCTTTTTTTATTAGCGTGTTCTTAAGTAAATTATACTAACTATTTAAGTCATGCAGATATTTGTATAAGCTTTAAGGGTATAGTTTTGAAAAAAGAGAGCTTTGAGGCTTACTGTCTAGAGGTTATCTTCACATAAGCATATATTATGACACTCTTACCTTAATTTTACAAGATTGTCATTATTTTTTCTGGTTTAAATCAATTTTATAACAGATCTAGTAGTATGGAAATGGAAACACCAGATGCTGGAATTGTTAAATTCTTTTCCAAACCGACGACCATATTGTAATATTACTTTACAACTTTACTATAGTTCACCATAGAATACTAAATAGCTTGGAGCACAGGAAGTGAAAGAATCTTGTAGGATGTTTTACTAGGTTTTAACAATTGTTGTTAAATATTAAAATTTTTCGCATCTATTTAATTGCCTCAGAATCTTTTAAGTACGTTAAGCCGGATTTTCCATGTAATGTGAATTGTTGATCAACTGTTATTAAAATTTAAATTTCTAACCCGCTAATTGAAACAGTGTTATTGCATTAAATTTAGGTTAATATTAGGAGGGTATTTGACCAAAGATTGATTTTTAATTTTCCAATGCTTATTTTATATTTTTTATTACGACTAGGTTGTGTTTAAGAGAAGGGAATGAAACATAATTTTAGAATAAACACGTAAATTAGCTCTTATACTGAGTGTTTTAGCTAATAGTCGATAGCGTTATGTTCGCCCTGTCTAAATGCTCAATTAGTATTAGTTGTCCTTAATATTTAATAATTCAGTTTTGGTATAGAAATTACAGGTAATATCTGTACATTCTAACGTAGTGCAAAATGTTATAGTTGTGTTACGAGTAGTGTTATAGTGGTTACGATCGTTAATTCATTACGTACATAAACATTAGACTAAAATGCTATGCCATGTGCTATCCTTAATTATATTTTTATCACATAAACTCTAAAATATTGTGTAAAACCCATAAAATATGAAATAACAGATTGGCTTTACACAGAAAGGCTTAACGTAGAAGACAGATATCCAGTTCTTTCAGTACCCATTATTCATGAATTAAGATCCATTTTTAAACGGCACATATAACGAAAAGGAAACAATTTAAGCCGTTAAGATTCTATATTTGAACCTGTTATCATCCAGCAACACTGCCTATTATCATAAGTTGGATTGGACCCATTATATTACTGCTCCTATGTAATACATCAGGCTCAGGGCTCCATATTAGGTCTCCTACCGAGATTTAACACCGCATATAGCTTGTTGTATTGCAATTTATATTTTTTACTTCATTTATAAAGGTATTATGATTAATTGTATTGTTATTTGGTAAGTGTTTGACACAACGAATTTACAACTACTTTAACTTGCTGTCTGTGTATACTACATCTCGAGAAAGATCTGACCAAACAAGTAATCATCGAATTTAAAAACAATATATTTAATAATAATATATGGTTAAAGTCTATGTTAAAATAAACCAATCATACCCGAGCGTCAGGAGACACGTAAGTTAGGAATCACAAAACTATGTTGTGTGTCAACTTCACTAATTCTAAAATATGCACATAATAAACACAAAAATAATTACTCTGTTTTCTGAATTACTAGTTTTTATTCCGTGGTTAAATGTTAGTAATTACTCTTGTGTTTTCTTAATAGGAAATATTCCAAATTCGTTTGAAATTTTTCTTGAGTCTCGGCATGTAATCGATAGCTTGCATCCTAGGGTACAGCAGAGGTCGTGTATTGTCTAAGGAAATACATTTTACAATTAACCCCTCATAAATGATCCCAGATAAGAGCCAACGTTTACACCAAACTAAAACATAATCAATTCAATATTTTATAGAATTAAAATGAACATTAGTCACAAATGGTCCACTAAGAACACAATGCATTCTCAATAAGTTATTAATTATACATATAGACCATAGAGCAATATTATAACTGCTAATTGTGATGCAACAAAAACATGCTGAAGGCTGCTCCGGATAAATCGAAAAGTTACTGATTGTGAACTGTAATTTTTTTTAAATTTTGTAAATATTAACCGAAATGTTACTGGTCTATATCTGCATTCAACTAGATGCGATCTCTCAGTCACCAGACCAGTTTGGTGCACATATGCTCCATTTCGTTCCTTTATATAATTTTATTAGGATTTTCAATTTGATATTTAAATCTATTGATTAAGAATACCACCTCTTGATTATCACCAATTATACCACCTTTCCAAATATTAATTTATTTATACCTCGTTTTCGGGATTATAAATTGCGCTCAGTATCATATGAGTGTTGGTATCGGGCCAACCACCACCTCTGTCGCCACTACATTGTCTGTTAGCCTTAATGCTTACACGGCAACAATACTGTGTACATACTCAATGAGACATGGATCATGTTTGCTTCATAACACTGATCAAAACTTGGCCGTGACCATTCGACTAATCAAGTCAGCCGAATTATCTACTACACAGATTAAGTTTTTCTGTTACTACTCCTGTGAGCAACGGTGCAACTTTACTGAAGTCAGTCAGAAAAGCAAGGATTAGCACATATTCATTGGCTTTTTTAAATATAATTACGTTTTATGCTACTAAGACACATATAACTTTTGCAGCCAATGTATAACCATGATAGATGTAACTTATTGGAAAGAATAACTTGCCCTAATTGATAAATATTTTTTTTTACTAAATAATAATCAAACTTGTTCTCTACATAAGACTATAAGGCCAAAACAGGAACCATATGACGTCATGAGCTTATAGTGTTAATGTATCGTGTTTGGACGTTTTATGTTTATACTTATTACGTACTGCTGTAATATGCTATTGTGAACATAAGACTACATATTTTAAATCCAGGTATTAATAAAAAAAATTGACAAAGCAAGGAAAACATATGACGAAAATACTTATAAGGTATTTAAGTTAATGTAATTGAAGGGTTTAAGTGTAATAATATCAGACTAGCTGTTCTTTGTATACATTGCAGTTTTGAAATTCAAGAATCAAGTTGAAGTCATGAAGAGATTGCAATGAGGCACACCTTCATTTTAGGAACGAGGATAAATCTTCATTTCATGTTTTACTAATGCAAGCAACATATAGATGGAGTGGTTTCAAAATTATGAAAACAAAACACAAAGCTTTTAGCAACAGTCATATTTCTTACTTGGAAATCGTTAATGCGTCTGACAGATGAGGGTTGTGCAGTTTTCACTTCAACACTATGTTTTTGGTGATACATATACGTTACATTTTTTGTAATAAATTCATAAATCAGTGAAAATATATAAATTGTACATAAAAGTATTTATATTTTATGACTCAACTATAACTCAATATTTGTTAGAATATCACTTTAAAATTTTTGGAAAGCTATATTTCAGCTGTATATACATCAGTATATAATTTGAATCTTAACGAATTTGTTTGCGTCCCGTATGCAATGTCGCACCTAGAGTATTAGATAGACGTGGTTGTATTACTGTACTGTAGCTATTTTCTCAGATAATCAAACATGTGTAAGTAACATGTTAAGTACGAGGCTATATATAATGTTTAAAAGCAAGATGCTCCATTTCGTTCCGTATATCATTTTCTTAAGGTTTTCAATTTGATATTTAAATCTTTTGATTACGAATACGACCTCTTGATTATCACCACTTTATACCACCTCTTCATAAATTACTTAAAAATATACCTCGTTTACGGGATCATCAATTGCGCTAAGTATTGAAAATATTATTTCAATTTTGTGTGTGGTGGTTATAGTCAACATAATTGTATGTATGTTACTTGCTATTAAGAGGTGTTTTAGTGTGACAGTAAGCCTCTTTCAAATACACTAATGACATCATATAATAGGTAAGTGACAATTATTGGAATATAATCTAATAGCCGCTCTGGAATAGAATTAAGGTTTATATATCACCATGGTGGACCCCTAAGTTAGAGAGCAAAACTAATTGTGTAATCACTATTGAAAATATTCAGTTGACGGATAGAAACTAAAAAGAATCAAAGAAACTTGGTTTTAGCTTTATATTAGATTTAAGATGTACATATGTATTTTTATGTTAATTATCAATAGAGGCTTTTTAATATTTCAGAAACCTAATTTTTATATTACACGAGTCTTTAATGTAAAACTAGTTAAACATATTAATATAGAATACAAGATCATATTGGTTCATTGATTTAGCAAAACCGAATCGAAGCCTTAATGGATTTTTTGAATAACCCAAATACATACTTGATCTTATTGCTGTTAATTAGCGAGATTATTAGTTCGAAAGCAGATAATTAGGGGCTCCCTAAAACGTGGCTGTGACTTGCTGTTGTGAAAGGTGGTATAGGACACTGCACTCGGAGTCGGGGACAATTAGTACGCAGATTCTTTAACAAAAACGTGTTAGATTTATACAGTAACCGAAACTGACTTGCACTAAAGCTGTAAAGAATTTATTTAGATTGTTGCCATTTTGAGTCCCGATTGATACACATCGTCGCCGAAACACCAGTAACGTGAAAAACCCAAAGTTATAGACCATGAATACGTTCATACTCGGAGTCAAGGTCGATAAAAGTGTTAGGTTGTTAAATATATTATTTAACACTTTAAATTTTTGATCACTGTAGAATAAAGTTTTCTAATATTCAAAAGTTAGTTAACAATCTCTGGCTTCAAAATACAAATACAAAATTGATAAAAAACTCGAAATATTTAGAACAATTACAATTATACATAATACAAAATATCATGTAACACTTTATGCTACAGATTTTACATAAAACCAAACTCCTTATCACACTAATGCTCTTAAGCTATGGTAAACATATCACAGCGATTTTGAATTAATCACGTAGCTCTTAAAGTCCGGGAGGCTTAACCCTCACAAATGAGACCACATTCTACCTCTTTTGGCTACAGAAGAGTATAAATAATTTATAGTAAAATTTCCACATTAATAATATTGTCAAACATATTATTATGTGATTATTATTGATTAAAATATAGACAAAAAACGTTTTTAGAACTTTTTACAAATTTTCAATATGTCTATCTTAAGTATTGAAATCAGCGTAAAAAGGTTTCGCCTAGTTAAAATCGTACTTTTTCAGACTCAGAATATTATCGTGATATATCTCTTATGTCGTTTGAACGATTATGAAATGTTATGCTTTTAAATGGAAGGACTCTTCCTTTCTTACTCTACGTTTACCGTACTTATGGGCCATTGCAATATGCAACGATCAAAAACTTTTAACTAATATCACTGAATATCGAAAGGACCGACAGAAAGTCAAAAGAAGTAGCGCACACACAGGTCTTCAGACAGATACACTGCTCTTTAACTTTTTGGCCTTAGATAAAGTAAAGATATTTCTTTGAACAGGTTTCGAGTGACTATACTATACTATGAACTCAAATCCTATGGCTTACACCTTAAGCAGCATTGATAATATTCAGTATAGATAAGTGAAGCTATGGTGGCATTGGATTGCATTACCTAATTCTGTCACTAATCATTGCTTTGTATTTGGTTTCGCTTTACTTAAATCCAACTGAATTATCTGGATATTAACAGGTTCAAGATTAAAATAACATAATTTACCAATAGCATTAGAAACACGACAAATTGCAAATGGAATGACCGGGCTTGAATTATTAAATCGACGTGTTTAAATAAGGATTGATACTATACAGTGACGCTTTTCTAGCTTTGTGCCTGGCCCACAGAGGCGAAACCTCCAGCTCATTCAGGGCTTCCAGGGCTGTATCTGGAGAACTTAGTAAAAAATCACTTACAACACCTTGTTAATAACAACAGTCCTTGGTATCGGGGTAGGACACAAGTTAATTGGGAATCCATCTGTCTATCACACACAAGACCTAGTTTAAAACAGCACTAATACTCCGACAGCGTTCACAAAGAACATCGGGACGTAAGGTGCACGACAGCAGCCAATGAGAAAAAGGATAATTTGTTGAGATATCGCTTATTACGAGACGAGATTGGAGACGGATCCAACGGATTGCAAAGGGGGAGAGGGTCAGTAACCACACACCTTGGTAGCAAGAAATAAAAGAATACCGCACCTGCAAGGTCATGATGCGATGATGTCCAATACGGTATTAACTAATACAAATGAGAGGACTAAGGCCGAATCCTTTTCTACGCTACCGCTACCGGAGTTTGTCACACTCAGATCAACTCCGACTGGACAACTGACTGCTCGATCATCTATCGAAGTAAAAAGTGATTTGGGTTACAAACTCTCGTATATTGAATTCTCAGTCGAAATTTGATTATAAACTTTAATGAATCTACAAAATTTTAATAAATATATTTAGCAAATATAAACTCAAAAATTTAAGATAGGCGACAAAGGAAATATTGACTTAGTTGAAGACTGGCTTATCAGGAAAGAATGGTCAAATTAACTCTGGAAGGATTTCTCCTTGTGTTGACAGTTCTGCAGTACTAGAAATTCTGTATTCTTTGTGCTAATTACTAATATTGTGAAGTTCAAACTCTTGACTAAGTTCGTCTTATTATATTACAATCTAATAATAAATTCAAATAAATATTCTTAAATCATCTCTGGTGTAATTTTGTGGTTGTACTTTCAAAATTACATTTAAAGATAGCTGTATAGAACGTACATAATTGAAATTAGGCTATGTTGAAAATAAAAAAATTACCGTTATGCCATCTTCCATTTTCATCCATCCAACTTCTTCGCCCTTTTTTACTAAATATTTTAGTTTAAAAGAAACAACGTTTCACTTATAAAATTAAAAGGAAATAAAGCAAGAATAATTAATAGGGAAATAATGTGCAATTCAACTCAGACACTAGCGAGTAAATGAAAGTAGAGTAGAGAAAGTAATCAGGGTAGAACAATATAACCTGCATAATGTATATCGTTGTAAATAAAACATTACCTGTCGTGAATCCGTCTTAGACTGTTTGATTGCTTCCGTTTTTGGCGTATTCTACACCTTTCATATATTTAAGTTTCATGTGATAATATTGGACTAACAAAAAAAATTACTTTCCTACACAATTTTAAGTAGTATTGTTTTTCCTTTATTTACCATTGTTATATCTGGTTATATATTTTAGTTTAGAAAATTATTAATATTTGAATAAATTTATGTACATAAGACATAGGTTGACATTTAATATTGCTCTCATGAACTTATAGAACCTGTACTGTGTTCATAAATTTCAGTACCAGCAACAAATTTTTATAACACATACTTCAGGACAATTCCATGTAATGCATTTTAAATACTTGTTTCTAACAACGTTATCATCAAAATTTTGATAAATATTTGTTTGATCAAAATGTTCAGTATTTTGAAATAACAAATATCAATAGCACTTCAATAATTATGAACATGTAAATATAATTTAAATGAGATAAATATACTTCGTATAGCACATATATGAATCAGACCACTCGTTTCCGGCATGATTTCCTGTATACAATAAGTAAAAAGGAAGGACATAAATAGTAATAAATTATTATTATTTAAAAAACACAATGCACTCCAGTATTACTCCAGTCAGCCCGAAACACACAGTTGAGCATCATCGTCGTACGAATACAGGTAGCTATTGTGTAAGCTTGCAATCGTAGTTGTGAAAAAACAGGATGAACAAAATGGGCTTTAGGCAACTTTCCTTTAAAACACTAGCAACTCAGTTCAAATATGAGAAGAAATGCATTCAAATTGTAATCTATAATTGAATAAATCCAGACAATAAAGACATCCTGTGGTCAATTTAATCTAATACATGATTAATACATAAATCTAAGTCCATCATGAGAAGAATTTTATTTTCTGCCTTTATATGAAACAATTGTCAAAAACGTGTAAAAGAACAGCTGCAGAACTAAAATCGAGGTTTCTAAAAAAAAAATTGGAAAAAACTGAAAATATATTATTACAACCACTTTTAATACACAAACAACCCTTATTCAAAGTTTCGGAAAGCTAAACTAAAATACCACACACGAATCATAAAAGCTATGTTTCTTGTATAAAATTTTCTTCTATTAGGAAATACACAAAAGGAATAAAAGAAAGGATTATTGTATAGTGCTCAACATTCCTAGCATTATGAGGCCAACATAATAGACCACGAGGTGTATTTCTTCAAATGCAAATTTATTCAGGCCTACTACTACATACAACTAGCAGAGTAACCGTTATGTCAACTTTCGGTTGAGTATTGTGTACCGATATTAAAAATAGAAGTAAATTGAATACATATAAATATTTTTTGTTTAAAACAACTTTAACCAACAGAATTCGTGTACACACCATGACATTGAAATCTAGTACCAAAGCAAAGGGTCGGAGCCGACTGCCTTTACGCTTCCCGCTCTCGGACATCTTCCCATCTCATTTTGGTTGAATACATGCTAAAATACAAGCAGTCCAGTGTACGAGTATATTATTCTTTTATATAATCCTGGTAAGTTTTTTAAGAAGAGGGTTGATTTCAATCATTCAAAGGTAGAGCTACGCATTTTGTAACATATATTGATGGAAATGTCGAAACTCCTATTATACTTACATTAATATTGTACCCCAAGTAAAACGTTTACGATAGTAAATTTTTTAGATGGTTATGGTATTATATTTAAGGTTTAATTTACCAATAAAAATTCAGCGTAACAAGCGTCATTTTGACCCTAATGGCATCATTAAGGTGAACTCACACTAACGTACCCTTAAACTAAGGATATATGCAAAAACATCCTAATGCCTCAGTGCATATACTTTGAGACTAATTAGTTATATTTTATAAAATATATGTATATAACAGATGAAATAATATTGTAAATATTTAAATTCGATGTTATTTAAAAAATTCGTTCTGCAATATCAACTAAACTAAACAAATAACAATGTTATTTACAGAATAACTTCCATTAAGTATATACACATTTCCTTTTTGGGTACTACTATTGTCCTTTTAACTAATAAGATCTTATATACTTTCAAATTGCCAGAATGGAACTTAAATTTTTACTTTAAATTATGTTAGTTTCTTATCTTGTATTAAAGAGTCTTCATAACATCACTACTCCACGTTTCACTACTTCAACATTACTGCAAATAACGCATATTGATTTCATATTTCAAGGTTTCCGTTTATATATTTTACTTTACAGCCGTACATATTTTTCATAATTGTGTAACGAAATGTTTGAGTCCCCAAGTAATAAAAAGGGAAAAACAAGGCAATTTATGTAAATGGGATTAGAAAAAGTATAATAAATCAAGCAATGCCCTACTGCTTGCCAGCCCCCACCATAACAGGCAACCCCCACCACAACTCTTTTACTAGATAAGCAGGAGGCGTGGAGCTGGCAAGGCAGTCGGGCCCTAGCGGCCTGACCAGTCGGACGGGCGTGTTGAGCCCCCGACTACCCCGCATGGGCGTGTTGAGCCCGCGGGACACCGGACGGGCGTGTTGAGCCCCCGGTACCTCGTCGGACGGGCGTGTTGAGCCCCCGACACCCCCGCATGGGCGTGTTGAGATTTATGTCGTTTTATGAAATTTTAAATTCATTCGTTCCAGAAATGAGAATACCTCTACATAAATCAATTAGTTCATTTAATGTTTAATAAAACATGTTTTTAAAATTTACACAAGCTTTTGGGCTGTAGGATAAAATAAATGGAATAATGAAAACACCACAGAGTCTGTGTTCAACAAAGAGCAATTATATAGAAAGAGCTGTGATCCAACGTAGAATCGTTGAACGCTGTGAGAACGTAGGATTGTTGAACAATTACGATGTGAGTAAAGTAATTAATTTTTCCATTGCTATGTCAACTCTGGTCGTGTTTCTCTTAATGCAAAACCCACCATTTTGTTGTGTTCTAAGCCAGAAAATTTTAACAGTTTCACTCTACTAACCAATGGTTTCACTGATTAGTATTTATAAAAAATAACAAAAAAATTTAATTCAAATTAAGTGGTAAGTTAACTATTTCACCAACAAAGAACAGTGGTAGAACTAAAGTATTGATATTATCCACTTTAACATTTTTATATGTTTAAACTAATTTATTTAAGAGGAAATTGGACGTTTACTATTTGAAAGGTTTCCGTTCATGGATGATGTCACTTTATAATGTATTTTCACATAGTGAATAAAATAGCATTGCTAGTGTGTAACTATGTTAATTCATAAACATAAAGATGACGAATTCATTGTAGTTTTATTTATTGTGTTATAAATTTATGACATAATTTGCAAATTAAAAAAAGTCAGTGAAAACACATCGGTTAGTAAAGTGAAACGCCGCCTACTACATCAGAATACGACGATTGAGTCAGAAATGGCAGCGCATAATGTACTTCACAATGTGTACCTAAACAACCCACCATTTCTGATTGGATAAACCTTTTGAGATGCGGTTTGCGGCATTCAACTTTACTAAGTGAGCTCTTTCAAATGAGGTATAACGCGACCCATGCTTTAATTTAGGATTTCCATGTTTTCCTCTGTGGGCCGTCCCCCCATGTTTGGCAAGTCATGGTACTAGCAAGGAAAAATAGTTGATATAGCCATATGACACTGTGCAAAGTTTATATATGTTATCTGCTATGGTTTATAAAATATTAAGCCGTACCCAGACTTTTTCACCTTGTGTGTATATATATATATATATATATATATATATATATATATATATATATATACACACAAGGTGAAAAGTCTGGGTACGGCTTAATATTTTATAAACCATAGCAGATAACATATATATATATACATATGTATATGTACATATATACATATATATATATATACATATGTATATATATATATATATATATATATATATATATATATATATATATATATATATATATATATATATATATATATAGAATAGAGTTCATAATTTATTCACCAATCATACATGCATTAGGCCACTCTAAGTTAGAACTTGTCGGCGGGATCCTCTGATATTAGTTTTTTATAAGCTAGTGGAAAAATATTGCTATAAAACATGAATGCTAGAAAAGTATAATCTATGCGGTTCACTGGTGGCACAAGTGGGAAAATCCATAACAACGATCGAAAAGTGGCTACTCATGTATACATCTTTACTACTGTCACCATTAAAACTAGTATAAAACTACCTGCAAATCATAGTGGTGTTGTATTGCATTTCTAAATTATTGTTATAGCGTACATTAATTAAACTTATAATGATTAGATACAAGAATTATGTGAGGGTATACAGTATTCAGTGTGCACGAAAGGGGATGAATTCCTAATGTCATCACCACCTCCGACCTTTGACAGTAGTTTGGTTGATCAGTGTCGCTGCTTTCCTCGGATATGAAAGAACATTTTACAAATATAATTTTCCGAATTGGTCCTCTATATTAGCGCTGATTAACAAATTTGATTGTAATTATTGCTTATAATGTTATGGAGTGTTATCTCTATCTTTCTTGAATCCAGGAAATTATAATCGAGGATTTCCCGTAAACAGTTTATTGGATATGAATGAAGTACGATATACAAATTGGCATTATGTTGAGGCGTGTGACAACATTTTATAATTGCTATCTGTCATTAACAAATAAATAATCTAAGCTGCTCTGAATGAGTTAATATACTATGCATCGTAATTGTTGGTTATGGAATCTAATATTGTGCAATATTAATTTTACTTATAAAAATAAACTGGAAAGACAGATATGATATATGCATTCAAATATATTATGTAAGCGTGGATCTGCGGGGCTTCTGTCAATGCATTGTATCAACATTACGCATGCGTACATGTCATCAATACTATATGCATACATTCTGTGACATGCATCATATTTGCTTCAAACCACGGGTCAGAGCTTGGCTTTGACCGATTAGCTCGTGACTATTAACCGCAGTTACCTACCGCTTCAAACAGCACATATAGGGCTACTGATATCCGTTCATCACAAAGATGTAGGAACCTCGTATGATATATGACCTCTTCTTACAATCGGTTTCAAGTTTATTCCAAGCTTACTTAACACACCTTCTCTTATCAATGTCTATAACACAGTTTAAAATCTAGGGAATTTATTGAATTGAAAATGTTTTATATTTAGTTATCACTGGTGTGGTAAACATACTCTTCTGTTCATCCTTCTGCCTAGGGATCTGTTTTACGCTATATATATCAACAAACTAAGTTCTTGGCTTATAGTGTTTAGGTAACTTTATTTATACATAGAAAAAGTTGTGTGTTTGATAAAGAGCATATCTCTATATGGGATTTGTCTGAACATATGGTAACGTACTTACTATCATAAACATTTCAAGAAAGGGTTCATCCATACACTTTAAATTTTGTATGAAACTTCTCTACGTAGACATGCATGGGGTTTGTCTAAGCGTCATTGAAGCCTATCACTCAATATGCTCGCAACATTTGCCTTCTGCCTGTCTGGGATAATAAACCATATAAGCTATTTGATTTTTTATAGCCTGCCTATATGTATGTTCGCAGACATCTCAAAAATAGAATAAGCCCTAGTCTTGTAATTTTACCAAAGGTTTGGTCTATCATGCTCCTTCATTGTACTAACCTACTCTTTCTAAAAGATTGCAAGGGCAAAACTTTAGCATCGATTACATTACATCCTGATATTTAGCATACTGAGTTAACACGCTCTTGTGTCCTTACTAGATACACATGCCATTTACAATTGTGAACTATTGAATATTACCAAGAAGGACTAATAATGAAAATTGTATACTTTTGTTAATAAATAATATAATTTATACAATTACTTTATACCCCTATAATAATACTATAATATTAAGAAAATAAATTAATATACAAAGAAGAAACAATCGAAAATATTTTAAGATTTGATTTAACTTAGCGTAAAGAAACTTATAAAAGCATCTTTAAAACTATGTATACAATCATGTAGGACTCATATAGAAAAGACTCGAAACACTTCTTCCTTTCAATGTTTAGATAATTTTGTTAATGGAAGGAGGATTTGCTAAAATGGTTTCAAAATTATTTAAAGAAAACGAAGCTTTGGTCAGGAGCAATAATATTTGTAATTAGACAAATTAAGGTAGTGCAGATTTTTATTTCAAATTATTTTTGCTGATTAAAAAACCCATTTTAGTACATTAATATTTTTGTATTGCCAAATATAAATTAAAATTACGTAAGTTTTATATCACTGAAGCGAATATATGACTAGTAATAAACTGCTTGTTAACAGTAAATTTATCAGCATGCATATTGAGTTGATTAATCTCAGAAGTATGTTTCTCGAACCTGCACACATTTGTTACTGTTCCGTATGCAATATCAGAGCTACAGTAATGGATGGCGTCGTTGTATAATTGTACTGTATTTATATCCTTACGTGTTCAATGTTGTGTAGTTTAATAAGAAGTACTATTTTTTGTTGGGAATAAGCTGCTCCACTTCATTAAGTATACAATGTTATAATCATTTCCGATGTAAAATGTAGCTTTTTACAATTATAACACTGCAATACATTGAGTAATTACCTTTACCGATAAAATTTTATATAAATAGCAAACAATACAATCATGATCCATTTTAATAGTGTTGATATTAAATAATAGCAGTTTAAAGTTGAGTTCTTGATGAAAAGCTCGTAATTATAATAACCACTGTATTCTCTAATTCTAGCTTTTCCTTAGCAAGATTCTGAATTAAAAACTAGTAATTAGTTGAAAAACTAACAAAATTATTCAATTAAATTCATGGATGACACAGGATCCGTGATTCGAGATCCCTTTTAGGTGGCGGAAATATTAAAATATTTTTATTACGATATTTACCTATCTAATTCAATATGGGGAGATTCTAGAGCTTCATATTCTGCAGCCCAACCAGATTATATCTACAGAAAATTATTTCTATTTATAACGAGTAGAAGAGGTGTATCGTGAAATCATGTCACTTAGAACCAAAACATCAGCGGGTATTGATAAAATTACACAAACACTGTTAAAGGAATTTGCTCACGCAAGATTTTCACCTCTTGAAAATCTTATAAAAAAGTCTTTTCATCTGGCCCAGTGATAAAAAGTGCAATATTGATGCCAATTTATAATAAAGGGAAAAAAAGATAACTGCATAATTACAGGTAAATCTACTTGATTTCCGCTTTATCAAAAGTGTTTGAGCGCTTATTTCTATCGAGATTACTAACTTTCCCCATTTTTTGTTAATGCTCTACCCAAGCAAGTCACGAAGAACAACCCCGTCCTTAAGCGCGTCATGCATAGTCAAATAATTTTCTTCAATAAATTGTTTCAAGCATGACATCTTGTGTAACTAACTTTAGTCATGGTAGCCTTCCACATATCGAGTTTCATTTTAAAACCTTCCTCTCAGTCTGACAGTTTTAATATATTTACATTAATTACTTACAATTATGTGTTCAGTATGTTCAACTTTACAAAGTAATAAATAATAAGACCTTAGGCGAAAAGTCCTTATATTTGTCGTTGTTGGTATAGTTTGCATCATTCGGGTATGAACATATTTTTGTATTAGCTAAAATATCGTAGAGAGCGATTAGCGAAAGGATAACCAAAGAGAAATTTTGTAAAATAAAACACATGAGTGTTTAGATCCCATGCACATTCATTTAAAGAATGTTTCTTTTTACGAGTGTTTTAGTGTAGCCGATTGCACGGATCACACTCAGTTTTGCTGTTGTTCTTTTTTGAATGAATCATACATAATATTGGTTTTTATAATAATTATATTCCTGTACTCAGACGAATTTACCGAGACATTACTAGCATTATTGTTATTTATTCTCACACAGAAGCAAGTTATATACAGTCTAAGAAGCTCCTAGTGAACTGCTTTTGGACTAATAATCTCGAAAAGGAAAATAAAATATGTTATTAGTTATTATTGCTAGTAACTGGAATTTATACTAGCTGTTTTATTTTGTATTATTGATTAATTTTATATAAATATTTTCAAAATTTGGAATGAAATATTTTTTATATTTGAATACTTTATGAAATTATTGGTATAATAAAAGCAGTTTGAAGTTATTTTTTATATTACAGGAATAATAGTATTCCTAAAAATGTATTAATAAATATTGTCTGATAGAACTATACGTATTAACACAGTATTCGTTAGAAAACGTATAAAATATTCGTATTTTTTCTATAAGCGAATTTCCACTATTTGCATACATCCGTAACTCAGTAAATTTATTCAAATCAAAATATTTCTTCGTAATAAAACATAATCAGTTAAAATAATGGAAGATAAAAAAATTACTTAACATTATTTTGGAAAAAAATGTAACTGTATTTATAACGCCAATCTTATTACAATAAAACTTCAAGTTATAAAATGTTGAAAGAACTCAGAAACAATCTGAATGTTCAAGACAGATGCTATGCAAGCAATGTTTTATTCACAAGGTTGTACATTATGCAGGTTATATTGTTCTACACTGTCTCCGATATTACTCTTCTCACATTTACTCGACACTGTTTTAGTTTAATCATACCTCGTTTACCTATTCATTATTCTTATTTTACTTTCATGCAAGTATATAAGTAAAATATTTAGTTTTAAGCACAATAATTTTTTTACTCAGTAAACTATTTTACTTTTAATAAAATGGAATTAAGAAAATCTTGTAAACAACTTTAATATACTATTGTCAAACTACCTTCAACGTTACTCATCAGAGATTAGGTAATTCCGTTATTTTATCTTACAAGTCGTACATAATTTTTTCATTCAATACAATACTTAACATTAAAATTTCTTTTTTAGATTCTGTAACTTCATTTTATTTACATGGTTAGTAAACAGTAAGCAGTTTTTATTAGGTGACGGCCACTCTTTTTAAATGTCAATTTTTGAGGTTAGGGAATGTTTTATTTGTGTGTGATATCATTTGAAAAGCGTGATTATAAGTTAACTAGATATTATGCTTTATTTTTGTACAATAAAAGTATATAAATATAGATCTTTAATCATGAAACTTAAATGGATAGCATTTATTGCAAACATGCACCAAAATGTGTTTTTAAGAGATATACCATCATAACTTCTGGCAAACATTATAGTACTAAAAAAACTTGGGTTGTGTAAAGACGTTTAAAATAAGGTGCAACCTAATCGAACATGTTATTTAAAAGGTTAAGTAATAACCAATTTATCTTTTTCAAAATATTAATTTTGTATTCATAGCGAAACGTTATTATTTATAAATTTTTATCTTTATGTAACGCATCATTTTTAGGGTATTTATTGCAGAAATTTTTGTCGTGTAGCTTATTTTATTTAATATGGGTGTTATGTGAAATATGTGAAGCCCCGATTTTTTGCGTTTAGTTCTAAAATTTTTAAACGGAAAATGATTTTGAAAACATACTTAGTCAATATTTTTCTATAAACTAGAGCTGTGAACCAATTTCTCGTATGTTACAGGATGGTGGTAATTTAAATTTTTTCTATTCGAAGCTGCGACCTAAGGTTTTAAATGTCTTGTTCAATAAAATGGACAAAATTGTTATAATTACATTCCTCATCCTTGATTTTTTCGGACTGAATTTGTATAATAGCTCTAACTGTTTATCGTAACATATTTATAGGAGACCTTAGCTGTCTCACACAGTATAAATGGCAAATGGTTTTCAAAAACCCTACTACAAATTAAAGCAATAGTGCTGAAGTTATGGCTTACTATATTTTTAGAAGGAAAACTACTATTTATAACAACTAAAATGCAGGTTATATTGTTCTACACTGTCTCCGATATTACTCTTCTCACATTTACTCGACACAGTTTTTAGTTTAATCATACCTCATTTTACCTATTCATTATACTTACTTTACTTTCATGCAAGTATATAAGTTTTGAGCACAGTAAAAAATTATTTTTTTTAAACAGTAAACTATTTTACTTTTAATAAAATTAATGAATAAGTTATTATAAACAACTTTAATATACTAATGTCAAACTACCTTTAACTTTACTCATCGGAGATTAGGTAATTCCGTTATTTTATCTTATATACAAGTCGTACATACATTTATTCATTCAATATAGTTAACATTAAAACTTCTGTTTTAGATTATGTAGCTTAACTTTATATACAGTGTTAGTTAGTTATAAATAGTTTTAATAAAGTTAAGTCCATTCTTTTTAAATGTTAATATTTGAAGTTAGAGAAGTTTGTTTGTATTTATGTGTCATAATTTGATAAGCGTGATTAAAATTTGACTAGTTTCAAGATTTTATACTTATACAATAATAGCATACAAATATGGGATATTTCTGAAATCATGAAACTAGTTATTATGGGTTATTTTTAAATGGACAGCATAATTTATTGCAAACGTAGCCCCAAATGTTGCTATATTATTTATACATATATTTTTCTTTATGTAACGTATCATTTTAGCGTATTTATTGCAAATTAAAAATGTATCCGAGTAACTTCTTTTCCTTAATATGGGTGTTATATCAAGACCTAAATTTTTGCGTTTAGTCTTACATTTGTAATCGGTAAATGTTTTTGAAAACAAACTTCTTCAATATTTTTCCTGTCAACTAGAGCTTTGAATCAATTTGGTGTATGTTACAGGGTAGTATTTTAAAATTTGGATATTCGAAATTGGAACCTAAATTATTATAAGTATATTCTTTATCCTTTATTTTTGCGAGTTTGTATTATTGTATAACAGCAGTAACTGTTCTCGTGATAAATGTTTAGGACACCTTAGCAGACTCACACTGCATAGATCGTAAATGGTTTCCATAAACCCTGTTACAAATTAGAATACCAAAGTTAAAGTTTCCTCTATTTTGTGTAAGACAAAATTAAGTATTTTTAGGAACAAGAATCCTGGTGTTCTTTACTTATTCAAGTGTTATATAACAGGCTTATTCGGAAGTGATTATTATTATTACTTATATGTGGAACTTATATTAAAAGTTTAAATATGTAATGCCGTCCATATTTAACCAATATTTATTTTTTCTAATTGACTCATAATCAAAGCTGTTACATACTAAGTAAAAATCCTGTAAGCTACCTAATTTTATCTAAATCTTGATTTAAATCAATCAAAGTTTCACATTATATACCGTTAACATTGTGTCAATACGTCTAAAATCTATAAAAGATGTAAAATAATCGTAAAAATTCACGTCTCTAGGACCTTTCCATCAAGAGATTCAACAGGGAGAAGATCGGACGGACCAGACAAACGTTGGCATGATTTCAGCAAGGCTCTATCAAGTTCTTAATAAGTACTTAGTACTAACTAGTTATTGAAGTGCTTTACCACAAAACAACATTATAAATAACAACATTCACTTTCTTTTCTTATTTTGGATAGCAAAGTTAAGGTTTGCCTTGGTAAAATTATAAATGAGACTGTATTTTTTTCTTTATATTAGGCACATATACACTTCCACCTCAATCAAACTAATAGAATCATAGTCGGACTAATAAAATCATATCTGACATTACGTGAACATACTTTTGTGATCCATATCATATTATTTATTTATTACTAGTACTGATTTTGCTTAAAAACAATCATATTTAATTAGTTTTACTATTCATTTATAAGCAAACAGTGATTAAGTTTCAACATGCATATGTCAGAGAACCCAAAGACTTAGGAGAGACGACAAAGAAGATTAATGCTTTAGTTCGAGACTTTGCCTTATCAGTAAGGAACCTTAAAATTAGCCCCTGCAGGATTTCTCTCTGTATTGACAGATCTGCACTAATCCCATTCTAAGGTCTTTGCAATAATTTCTGAAAATTTATCTATTAAATCTGTCAAATAAATTTGTCTCATTATATTAAGAACTATATTGGGATTCAAACAACTTTTTCTCATGAGTTATTTTATGTGGACATCATTGTTGCTGTATAAAAGTTATAAATAAAAATGCAGTTACCTCTAGAGAATGTATTGATACGAAGGTAGATATAATATTTTTCTACTCCTACACTGAGGAAAATGGAAAATTAAAACCATTTCATGGAACTTACAAAATTAAACTTAAATCTAGTTTAAAAAATATTATACATATTTGCAGATAGAAAACACGTTTACATTTCTTGACAGTATATATATATTAAAGTTGTAACTAATTATAATTAATATGTCGCAACACTTAGGTGGTTGCTTGGGTCATTACACTGTATGTAACATTTGTATTTTTATTATTTATATATACAAAACAAAATACTATTTCTGAGGGCATTACAGTTTTGCGCTGTTAACAAAGTTGTTGCACACTATACATAATATTGATAGTCACTTCCGCGTTAAACCTGTTGAATTAACATACTATAGCTAATAGACAAAATCATTTATTTTCATATAATACTGAGTTTAGCGTCACTCAATACCGGGTAATAGATCTTCATAGAATGTTTCTAATCTATTATAAGGCTGATGGAAATTATTCGCCATTTTTTCTGGATGAGTCACTTAAGCCTTCCCAAACATTTCATGAGAGGACAGTTGGAGAAAAACAAAGAAACAAAGTTAACCCCTTAAAACCACAGACAGAGAATATAATTTTAATGCTTTCATATAATTTATGCAGCAAGAATTTCGTAACTAGACGTCCCTGATTTGCATTTCAAAGGTTTTAAATATAATTCTGTAACGTACACCGCATTGTTTTAAAGTTTTATTTGAAATAAACATGTTTAAACATATATGTCACAGAAACGTTTTAATGGTTTCAGTAAACATTTGAAATGTTTTATCGCAATGTGGATGAATAATATAGTCTATTAAATATTTTATAACATAAGATCATATTTATTGTTTAGTCTATTGCTTTCTTTTTGGCTCACTTTTTGTTTCCTTAAATTGTAGTTTAAGACTTCCAATGATTCTTTGAGATATATTAGTGACCAGTGCTTCCTTTATTCTTACTTCAGTCACTATAATTTTGCCGTCCCCCAATATAAAAAATTGTAAAATGAATTAAATTTTATACATTTGTTACTTCTGCTATCTATAGATATTGTTATATAATACTACTTCCATAACTATTCGCAGCACTGTACAATAAGTTATATTTTGCTCATGGAAGTAAATATCTAATAACTATCTTTTAGTAAGCAGTATTTCGGAATAAAATATGGTTGTGTATTTCTTATACACAGGAAATATACAAGCCAGATGTAGTTTTAATCTTTCCACTGGGCTCTGTCTGATTGACTATCAAACATGAAAAATTCTTTATAATCTTTCCTACGTTTAATAATAATAATAGGATGTGTTATTAAAAAAAGAACTGAAGTATGATAGTTGTTCCCTCAGGGGCGGTCTTACTTTCAAGGCCGTACGGGTAGTAGCGACCCCGAGGTACCCTAGCTAATGCTCCAGATCCCTTCTCTTCTTGTTCTGGAGGCCTATGGCTGGCACACTTCTCTATGTGTCAGCCTATCTCTCTTCTTCACTCTCTTCTATCTGAGGTATAGTTCCTCAACTCTTCGATCTAGTTTCCCTTTCATTTCTCCCACTAGGGGCCAAGCCACGGTGGAACAGCGTAGGCCAGGGCTGAATGGCTGGTGGCAAACCAGTCTATACTATGCGGACTCTGGACACCGGCGACCCTCCAGTTTAAAAGCAGCTTACCCAGGCATGCGGGGCTCTGTCTGGGCGGACCTTCCATTCCCTAGCTTCTCGTGGGAACAACATGGAAAGAAACAAAAATAAAACACAAAACAAACCAACCCTTGAAACAGCTCCTGAAGCTGTTTCTAACCTACCTCTTCCTGCTGAGGTAGCTCCTGAAGCTACCTCGCACATACCACCACCTGGCAACACAACTCAAGAGGTTGTTATGCCAACATCCCTACCTTCTCCTCAACAAAGTGCCTTAGGAACACAGGAGGTTCCATTGCACACTGAAGCTCCCATACATGGCAAGGCTTTATCTGAGGAAGGCAGTACAAGCGCTGAGGTAGCAAAATCCCTTCAAGATATAGAAGATCAGCTCCTCAACAGCCCAAGCACTCCCATGTCTACAGGTACGCTGGATGATGCCACAGAGCAACTCGGCAACCTCAGAATGAAGAGGCCCAATCTCACCACTGCTCAAAGAAGAGAAGCACTAAAGGCTAAACTTCTTGAAAAGGGTGAAGCTTTTGACCCTTCCAAGTGGAGGAGGGGGAAAAAGAAGAAGAAAAAGAATCCCGAACGGCAGGAGGTCTCAACTCCGGGCCCAACTGCGGGTACCAAGGCGGGGGTGGGGTCGGCCAAACGCCCCAGAGGCACCTTGGTCACCCCGCCCTCCGCTGAGGGACCCGCAAAGAAGGCTAGGAGGGAAACCCAAAAGCCCGAAGCCCACGATCCCGAGGCCTCTGGTAGCACACCCAAGGCTACCTACAGAGAGGTCGCAGCGATTAAAATGGCCATAGCCCTCGAAGGCTACCCGGAAGCGAAGCTTTAGTGCAGAGCAAGGAGAAGCCATCGAGGACGCAATTATGGAAGAAATCCAACCCCTGGAGGATGGTTCCGTTCCATCGTTTGCGGGCACCTACCTAGAGAAAGGTGTTTTAATTGCTTCCTTCCTGCATCAACGAACACACCAAACGTTGGCTGGAAGAAGTTATCCAAAGAATAAAACCTCTGGGAGATGATATCTCTCTGAGAGTGGGTCTGCGTAAGGACATCTTGAGGTCCACCAGGGTGTTTTTCGGAGCTCACCCGAAGCTTCTGAAGAAGACACCTGAAAAGGTACTTGAGATGTTCAATAAGCAGAACCCCAACCTGAATGTAAACGAGTGGAAAATCCTTCCATCCAAGCCAGACCCGAAAGGTTACGGATTCGTCTGCTTCCTGGACGAGGTCTGCTACAAGGCTGTGAAGGCTTCCAACTGTAGAGCCAACTTAGGACTCTGGCAGGTCTCAATTGTCTCCTCGACAGTCAAGGACAATGCCACGAGTTCTACAAATCAACCTCCAGCACAGTAGGGCTGCCTCGGCAGCCTTCTGCCAGTTCTTCCTCCAGGAGGGATTTGATCTGGCACTGATTCAAGAACCATGGCTTCACCAAGGGAGAGTGGCGGGCCTAAATGAAACCAAAGGTAAGTTAATCTACTGTACCTCTCTAAGGAATGTCAGAACCTGCATCCTGTTGAGGAGAGGCTTGGATTTTCTAACCCTCAACGAATTCTGCTCCAGAGATCTCACTGTGGGCACACTGACCTGGAAGAATGGAGGTATAGTGCAGAGCACAATTGTAGGCTCCGTATACTTGCCATATGATGCCAGGGAACTCCCTCCATCAAGAGACCTAGAGCTCCTGGTGGAAGAAGCACAAGCCAGACGTCAACAACTTCTTCTAGGTTGTGACGCCAACGCCCATCACTCTGCTGGATGGGGCAGCACCAACACTAACCCTAGAGGTGAGGCACTTTTACAATTTCTTCTAAGTAGGGACCTATTTATATGTAATAAAGGTAACCGCCCTACGTTCGCAACACGAATTAGACAAGAAGTTATTGACATAACAATCTGCACACAAGGAATACTTGGAATGGTTGATAAGTGGCACGTAAGCGAAGAGGCCTCATTATCGGATCACAGGTATATCCTCTTTAACTTGCAAGATGAGGCTGCAGAGGTCCTCTATCGTAATCCCAGGAGGACTGACTGGTTGGGATATAAGTCTGACCTTCAGTCACATTTGGGATCGGTAGGCGGAAGGGTGCGATGCTTCACAGACATAGATCAGATAGCTTCTGACCTGCAGAATGCTATAATCAATAGCTTCCATGACAATTGCCCATTGCGACGGGGGAAGAGTCGAACCAATAGTAAGTGGTGGACTGCAGACCTCGCTCGCAAAAGGGCTAATGTCAGGAAGCTGTACAATCAATGCAAAAGGAGCCGTATCTGGGAGTCCTATCATAGAGCTCTAACAGAATACAGCCTAGCAATTAAAAAAGCAAAACAAAGTTCCTGGAGGCAGTTTACACAGAAGGTAAATGAGTTAAGCGCGGCAGCTAGACTGCAACGCTTGCTAGCCTCAAGTCCAACCGGTCACTTGGGATCTTTAAGGTCCCAGGGAGGTCAACACACTTCCGGGTCTAGTGATAGCCTCAAACTTCTCCTTGAGGCTCACTTCCCTGATTGTATCTTTGAGAATGACGACACTGGAACGTCTGGTAATCACGAGGCAGGCTCACGGCCAAGAGCTTGTCGTGGTAGCTGGGCCATTGCCAGAAGGATTGTCACTCTCTCTAAAGCCAAATGGGCAATTTCTAAATTTGCCCCTTTCAAATCTGCAGGAGGGGATGGAATCTTTCCGGCCCTGCTTCAACAAGGGCCGGAGAATCTCCTTACCCTTCTATGTGAACTATTCAGGGCGAGCCTAGCCTATGGGTACATACCACAAGTCTGGCGTCTCAACAGGGTGGTCTTCATCCCTAAAAAAGGGAGAGCGGACTACTCTGTCCCTAAATCATTTCGTCCCATCAGTTTATCTTCGTTTCTACTGAAAACATTAGAAAGACTGGTGGAGAGGCACCTGAGAAAGGGAGTTCTCTCAGACACTCCCCTTCATCGCAACCAACATGCATACCAGCAAGGCAAATCCTGTGAATCAGCACTGCACCAATTAGTCAGTAGGATTGAGGATAGCCTGTCCGCCAAGGAATTGGCATTGTGCACCTTCATAGACATTGAAGGAGCTTTCGACAATGCCAAATTCACTACAATGGTAAGTAGAGCACAGCGACGTGGCCTCGAGCCAGCTCTGTGCCGGTGGCTTAGGACCATGCTGTGCTCCAGACGGATCAGGGCCGATCTCAATGAAGTATCGCTTGTGATCGCACCCACAAGGGGATGTCCTCAAGGAGGCATCCTGTCACCTCTACTGTGGAACCTAGTAGTAGATGGTCTACTTGAGGACCTTACTAACAACGGAATCTATGTCCAAGGATATGCAGACGACATAGTCCTTATGGTACAGGGAAAATACACAAATGTTGTTGTTGATATCATGAATACCAACCTTCAACATGTACACAACTGGTGTCAGGGAGAGGGACTGAAAGTAAATCCCTCTAAGACAGTAGTTGTACCATTCACTAGAAAAAAGAACCTAGAGTCTCTTTCTAGGCTGAAACTCGCATCCACTCAGCTGGAGTGGTCAAAGACAGTCAAATATTTAGGACTGACTCTAGACCATAAGCTTACGTGGAATGATCATCTTAATAATATCCTGCACAAAGCAAAGTGGGCGCTCATGACGTCCAGGAGACTTGCAGGAATCTCATGGGGCGTAAAACCCCATATAGCACTATGGCTTTACAAAGCAGTTGTAAGGCCTCAAATCACTTATGGTTCATTAGTCTGGTGGACAAAGGTGAATCAGGTAACTGCCAAAGCCAAGCTTGAAAGCTTACAAAGGCTTGGCACAATCTTTGTAACCGGAGCATTCAGGAGCAGTCCCTCAGCGACCCTCGAGGTGGCTTTAGGACTTCTACCTCTTGATGTTCATATAAAAAGCTGAAGCGCGTAAGTCAGCTTATCGGCTGATGGTTGCTGGCTTGTGGAGGAATGGCGCGTCTAACGCGAGCCATGGCGCCATCACTGAAGCTGTAAACCCAAGCGCTATTCTCGAAATGGTCTCCGACACAATGAGAACGGAGTTCGTATTCAATAAGCCATTCTCTGTTGACTTCTACTCCAGAGATGAGTGGAAAT
The DNA here is from genome assembly GCF_021130785.1 of Homalodisca vitripennis. Taxonomy (NCBI): domain Eukaryota; kingdom Metazoa; phylum Arthropoda; class Insecta; order Hemiptera; family Cicadellidae; genus Homalodisca; species Homalodisca vitripennis. The sequence continues at coordinate 44,354 of NW_025780043.1, forward strand.
CGCAAGATAACATCCCAACAATAAGAAAGAGCTTTGTCTGGTACACGGATGGCTCGCTTATTAAGGGTAGAACTGGATATGGAGTGTTTAGTCAATCCCCTAGAACTGCCCTTAGCGGCAGTTTGGGTCGGAACTGCTCCATATTTTCAAGCCGAAATCTATGGTATCCTAGCCTGTGCCAACCTAGGCCTCACCAGAAGGTACCAGGAAATGAACATCTGTATAATGTCAGACAGTCAGGCAGCTCTTAAAGCTCTTGACTCCAACAGCATTTCATCCAAGCTTGTGTGGGAGTGCTTTAACACTCTCTGCAAGCTTGGATCACGCAACTGTGTGCGTCTTGGTTGGGTACCGGGCCACACAGGCATAGGTGGCAACGAATGCGCCGACAGGCTTGCCAAAAGCGGAGCAAGCATGCCATACACCGGTCCAGAACCGAGTTGTGGTATAAGCAAGTCAGCCGCTTATCAAAGTATAAACAAATGGTCCAGGAAGACACACCGCTTGCGGTGGCAGAGTCACCAAGGACAAGCACTCGGCAAAAGACTGCTTGCCGATTCTAGCTCCGGATTCACCAGATGGCTGATGGGGCTGGGGAGGGATCGGGTTAAGCAAGTGATTGCCTTGATCACTGGACACGGCCACTTCAGGAAACACTCTAGGTTTACGAAATGAGGACTCGGAGTGTAGACTCTGCAATAAGTCTGAAGAGACTGCAAAACACATAATACTGGACTGTGAGAGACTGGGAGCAAGGAGAAGGGCTCTTTTCGGTGATAAACAACCAGGCGACGAACCAGATGCTAGTATCGGGGAAAAGCTTCTTAGCCTAATTAAGGTCATGAAGATAGGCTTACCCCTCTAACATCAAAGGGGCACACAATAAGCTCAGGTTGACGTGTGAGGATCTAGGAATCCACCCCAATATCCCAAAGGAAAAAAAAAATGATAGTTGTACAATACGATGCACGAGAGAACAGCAAAATACTTAGGAAACAATAAGGGCTGATATTGCTTTGTTACAATAAACTCAGTATTGGGAGAACATAGTATTGTACATGTCTTTCTCACTTACCTGTGTTCTATTGGTTTAAAACTAGCTTATCAATTACTTATTATTTTTGTAACAATAATTTTTTTTAGTAGGTGATGTGACTATTAAAAATAATCGTGGACATAGCAAAAATACAAATATGTTGTTCAACTTAATTGTTAAACCTGAAAGATAATCGTTACGATAATTTAGGCTACTTTTGTACAAGTCATCTTCAGAGTAAACTTAGAGTTAATTTACGACGTCAATACACCATCTGTTTAAAAACACTAGTAGCACAATTAAAATTCTACAATATAAATACCTAAATTTATTTTTGTTTTTAGATTATTGGCATTAATTTATCAACATTTTAATATGTTAATTTGTAGGTATTGTTCCATGCAAATTAATCCCAATACGACTGTACTATTTGCTTAGAGAACTGAAAAAAAGTTTCTCGGGTGTTGATCCTACAGAGACACCAACAGAGTTATGTCTTATGTGCGATTTAACGTTGACGCGTTGTGTATCACATTTATAGTTATTTTATTTTGTGTAATAACTTTATTTATTATTACTCCAACCAGCGAGAAAATATTACAATATCTATTAAGATATAATTCATTAACGTGGTCATGAATTTTTATTATTAAATTATTATTATTCTTTCAGAATCTGTGGACAGGTTCGAGACACATCCGTGAGCACATCCGCCAGGACTCACACCCAAGCCAGTCGCCTTACCACAACGCTTCGACGCGACGGTCCATGACAGCTCCACCCCAATGAAAAAAGGAAACTGCGTAGGAATGTCCTCGTATTCCCTGACCGGAAGAGTCGCAAACAAAGCACCCATTATATTGTTCATAGGGGATGAACTCGTTGGTCGGACCTGCTGACTAATTATGAATCTGGGTATTACAACTCAGTAACTCAGTCTCCAAAAGTTGTTGTCAATGTATTCTCTTAACTGGTTCTAATTATCACACTTGCTCCTAATAATTACTCGCTTCAAATTCCGCCTCGCTCTTCTCGGTGGACTGATTTAATATTCATTCCCTCTGGCAGCCATGGATACTCCCCATTTAATCCGAAGACCCTCTAAGGAATAGTGCGATATCCTCGATCCACTGGAGCTCGGTCGTCCATTCGGATCCCTCTTTTCTTTAAAATATATCGTAATATTATTATTTTTTTACGTTGTTTACATTTAAAAAATTTCAATCGACTTGATAAGTGATATCATAATAAAATATAAAATACAGAAATTTAATTAGGGAATTTTTTTTATTTATCTTTACTGGCTTCCGTCAAAAATTAAAGCTAAAAGCTTACGGAGACAGACAGAATGTAAACGCAAAGAGACCATTGATTACATTATAGGTTTTCTTTGTCGATGGAAAAATGTCCAAAAATTGCTTTAATATTTGATACACCGTATATATTGTTGAGAAGTTTTTAATTCAAGAAATTTTAACCGATAAGTTTATTATTTCAATTCAATACATGACTATAAAAATCTTTGAGACATATAAAAAAAACCTTTTTGGCTATAACGCTGCGAGGTGAAAATTCTCATAAAATTGTTTTGTATTTGTCTGCCTGTCTCTTTATTATCCCGCACGATATCTCTACAAGGAAAGTACCTGTAGGTTTTAAATTGGCTATATATACATAATAACTTATAATGAGCAAAATTGGGTTCTGTGATGGTAATGATGGTACGTGTCGCTTCATGAATTGTGGCTGAGCGTTAGGGAGAGTTTTTACCTCTGTTTATTGGTGGCAAAATTACTCAGTAAATAAATTTAAAAACAATCTAATATGGTGACCCATACTGACTGTACCATGTATATATCCAACTATCTTCTTTGTTCACACTAATACCCTGTCAATTGTGCAGTCGCAATTGTAAGATTTTCCTTTTTATGAATTCGTTAACATTTAATTTATGTTTTACATATTTTAAACTAGTCGCTTATACCAATTAAAACACACACACACCCTCGAGTTTTAGTGATATAACCAGCGCTATACCTCCATAATTAAAAGACTAAACATCGAAACGAATTATTCTTAAAGGGTGTTTGTTAACAAAGCATTCGATAATCCTCATAGGGGTATTCAATGAGAGTACTGTAATATTAGCAACTTTCACAACAAGATATTCATATGTGTGTGTGTGTGTGTGTCTTTACTGTATATTATTACAGCCCAGTAAATGTGGATGAGAGATTATTTTGCGAAGCTCTGTAATTTCGTGTTAAACCACATCACAACCCGACTAACATAGACTAAATTCCCCTTAGTTGTTCAGTAAAAAGCTTGATGTTTTTACCACTACATGAATTTTTTCTGCATATTTTAAAAAGGTAAGTTACACTATAAGTGAGGAAGAATAATAAGTTGAATATCTAACTTACTATTAATACTTCATTAATCACGCTTGATACAGGAAATTTTGAACATAATATTCAGCATTCGTATAGAGAATATCTTAGTAGACCTTGCGCCCTTTGCGGACAGGGCTCTGATTGGTCGAGAGGGGGGTCACGTGATCCAAGATGGCGGCTAAGCTCCGCCCCCTGCGGGAGAAATTCCCACATGTGCGGGAGAAATTTCCCTCATGCGCGGGAGAAATTCCCTCCTCACCAACTCTTATCCTAGTGTTTTGGGGTGATTTTGGGTGTCAAAATCGTTGTTTTTCGGGTAAAATCGGTGATTTGTTGGGTCCGGTGAGGGAGAAACGAGGGACGGAGGGAATTCCAACATGGCTGCGCCCATGTATCACGTGATCAAAAAAAAAACCAATATATGGCTGCACCCACGTAAACATAACCTCACTTTCTTAGATGGCGGTGCCCGTGGCGCGCGCTGGCGGGAAAAATTCCCTAGGGTTCCCCTCACACTACAAAATAATTATTTATATATAATAATAATATAGATAAAAATTAAGTAAGACGTTATCTGAGTGTGGTTGCGGAACACTCGTACTGTGTATGGAACACAGTACCCAGGTTTAAGCATTACCGAGGTATAGGAGTCTGTCCAGTCTGAAACTGGTTGTCACTCCACGACCCGATAATGCCCCGTCCCTTGGAAAGTGAATTTTTTGAAACCAATTGAAGAATTTAAAATGGAAAGTGAATTTTGAAACCAATTGAAGTTAGAGCTGGAGTTACCTTGGGAGGTATATGTTGAACCTCCCCACGATTAACGCTCGGCACGTGGGACATGTGTGTACTCTGTCGGCACAGGTCCGACAGAGAGTATGACCGCACAGCCGAAGAGCAACCGTGGGAAGATTCACCATACACACAGGACACTCAACTTTACGCGGCTGTGACAGAGGTGTCTCCTCGGCGTCCGGGGGTGGAGGAGTGGTGTTATTACGCCTGGCATCCTCCATTCTTTCCCCAACGGATCGTAGGAAATTCTCCCAAGTCCTCACGAAGCTCCCGCCAAGTTTGCGGGGCGAGTCTGATCTGTCGCCTATGGTCGGTATCTAGAAGGATGCGACTGGCCGTCCATTGCAGCTCCCGCATCAGTACTCGGATACTGTGGAGGGCCGCAATACATTCCCGCGCCTCCCAATCACTGACCCTGGGCTAAAACAGAAGAAGAAGAAGAAAGATTACATCACTTGTAAACAAGTCATAATGTACAATTCGAGTAATTCAATACCGCGTTACCGTAGGCCGAATTTGTGGGAGCTCCGGTGACGGAGGTATTGAGGGGGCGTACTCTGACGACGATAGGAGCGTAGAGCCAGACTCCGTTGACGATCCGCCGACCGGTGAGAGGCCTGAGAGGCCATCATGGGGTGGTACCGGGGAGGGCGGGCGAGTCGGAGGAGTGGTTGACGGTGCGACAGAGGGATTCGCCACTTCCACGACCCTGGGCTAAAACAGAAGAAGAAAGATTACATCACTTGTAAACAAGTCATAATGTACAATTCGAGTAATTCAATATCGCGTACCGTAGGCCGAATTTGTGGGAGCTCCGGTGACGGGGGTATTGAGGGGGCGTACTCTGGCGACGATAGGAACGTAGAGGCAGACTCCGTTGACGATCCGCCGGTCGGTGAGAGACCATCATGGGGTGGTACCGGGGAGGGCGGGCGAGTCCGGAGGAGTGGGTGACGGTGCGACAGAGGCGTCTAACGGAACGGCGCCTCTGAGAGGTGTCATAGCTGTTATCGTCACTGCCCGCAGGCAGTGACCATCCCCAAACGCCTGTCCTCTGAACAGCTGCAGACTGTGATTGAGACAGCAATGCAGGCTGCAGTGAGCTGATCTGTACATATACATACACCCTCAGATATGCTATTTATCACACATCCGTAAATTGTACTTTCAATTGATGGAACTAACCCTTTGATACAGACTAGTTTCATCCCAGACCTCCTGCGGCTCGTTCAGGCGATCCAGCAGTTCCGTGATCTCCCTATCGTGCTCTTGACTCTCCGCCCGGTCAAGAGCCTCGACAAGGTCGGACTCTGCAAACATCTGTAAAACACGAGGAGAATCATCAGTGTACGCCGCTAACCGTTCAATATCGGTACATAGATGAGAGAATGGTTATTACCTGCCCAAGATCCTCGTCACAGAACTCCATGTAGTCCTCCACACGTCTCTTTTACAAACAAACAAACCCGTTAGTCATAAATTCCTTAAGGTAGTACATACGTAAAGTGTAACACGTAAAATATCACAGTAAAACTCACAATAGGCCTGAAACGGTGAGGAGCCAACGAAAAGACATCCTCTATCACGCAGATAGGTCGCGCCGTCTGCAAATAATACAGAGGATATAAAAATTGAAAAAAACCTGTCATATGACGAAAAAAAAACAACATTAGTACTATTTTACGTACCGTAGTGGGAATGGGTACCGGCTCACTGCGGGGTCTGGCGGGGTCCTAAAACAATATTTATAAGTTATGCGATACATGTGCTAGACAACAACAACAACAACAACAACAGAAAACAAACACGAAACAAACACTCACTTCCTGACCTCTGCGAGACCACCCGCTCGCCGACCAACCTCCACGCGATGTCGATGGTCGAGTCTGCAAATAATTCTGTATCAGTAATAGATTTCATTAAAGTGTAGGGATAACGGTGTTGGATATAAACGTACCAAGTCTATGGCTCCATCATCGTCCCCTGTCCAACCGTTTGTAGGACGCCGTCGAGGGTTGTTCCTAAACATTAATCGAACATTACTAAATACATCAGTAAAACAGTATAACATTTACATGAAATTATTACATGACTTACGTCTTCACTGCCGGCTGATACCACACTCAGGAGTGCGAGAATCAACAGCAATACTGTAGTGTTCCCGATCCTGGCTCTAGGGGCACAACACAGTACTCCCAGCATGACCACGAACATGGTGGTGGCCATGAGGAAGCAGACTATGGCTAAACGTTCACAGTCGGACATGATAGGAAAGTGCAGGATACACACGCGTCCTCTGCTTATATGCAAGCCGGACCGCATCCTGTCACATGTGCTGGTACAAGGTGACCTTCGTTCCACACCACCCATGAGGTCAGGTCTTAGGCGCGTTCTTTTTGTTAACCGAGAGCATCCCCAGTAGGCCTAACCTCTCGGGTGATGAGCCCCAACCATCGCTCATCACAGGTGGTAGCCATTCCATGACAAATTTGCTACCTCCCAACATATTTTTTTGTACCTCACCAATGACAGGACTTCTCAACTCAATGCCGAAACCCTGTCTCTCGGTGAGATACGTTTTATTTTAAACTTTATTTTTTATTTTTTTATCCTCGCGAGTGTAACAAGTAACTTTACTCGGAGAAGCCTTTCAATGTAACTCGTAAAACACTCGCAAAGACTTTTTTTATTTTTTATTTTTATTTATTTTACAGCATCTAGAGCGAGGTACATACCCCTGGACTTACGGAGTTTAGGCCTGCCATAGAGGTATCTGTCACACACATACACACACACAACTGCTCCCGGTCTTACGGAGTTTAGGCCCTGCCGTAAGAGCAGTTGAAAGCCCCAGGACTTACAGAGTTTAGGCCTGCCTTAGGAGCTTACCACTCACTCACCCCGCCCCGCTCTAGAGCTTTTTTTCAAAGCACAAGCATAAGTGAAGCCACTATTATGTTGAGGCAGAATACAGTGAGTATCGGAAACGATAGTCACCTTACTATCTACAATATTTCTATCAACTACGTTATTATGAAAATTAGATAAAAATTCAACTTTTTCTAACCCCTTAGTATAAACAGTGACAAAGGGTTTACACAGAGCTCGTATAATCCCCTCGTCGTACTCTATACCACCCTCCTCCCACTTGATGTTGTGAAAGTGGCGCTCCAGCCACCGAGCGGTTCTGGCCATTTTAGAATTTAACTCCCCCTTATCGTATGGAGGCTTGAATACGATGTGTGCACGAAAGAGATGACTGATTATTACAAACTCTTTTACAATAAATCGATTGTCATTATCTTTAAAAGCGTGAAACTCAACTATCGCCTCCATTTGGCCACCGTTTGAAAAGTTCAATTTCGAGAGACAGCCTGTGAGCTATGTGACTAGGGAGGAGGTCACTGTCACTGTTTTCAATTGCGGTTTTAACAGGCTCCTCAATCAAGAACAGATCTCTCAATACGATGTGCATCAGTGGGATGTTGGCAGTGAACTGATCCCACTCGTGCTTGTTAAGAGTTAAAGTATGCTCCCCGTCAAAGAGAAAACACGTGCATACGGCCGAAAACATTTGTGACCTTGATATCCTCCTCCTCCGTGTCTGATTTAATATAAAATTTGGTTTTATTCTCCAGAGCCAGGGTTACGGAATTGAAGTGTGTGTGAAAACTCGTTAAACACATCGAATGACCAATAAACGCAAACCCTTCTTACCCTCTAAACAGTATTCCGAGAGAGTCACCCCGGTTTTTAACAAAACCCACAATCACACACTTTGAAAGATCACAATCAATAAAATAAACAGACTTAAGAAAAATTCCCGTTAACGAGTTTATAGGCTCTTTGCGTCTTGGGATCCTCGTAGGCTCCAGGTCCATAGCCGTTGATGGGTCCTCCATGGTCTCGGTCTCGG
>NW_025780044.1:0-57893 GCF_021130785.1 Homalodisca vitripennis
AGCATTATTTTCGTTTAAAGACTCGGCTTTAACTGTTGCATACATTAGATGTGCTATATATTATATAGACAAGTAAGTTAAAGAGCATTAGTTTTCATTAAAGACCTCGAGGCTTTAAACTGTGCATCCATTAGTGATGTGCTATATATTATACAAGTGAAGTTAAAGAGCATTAGTTTTCTTAACAGACCTCTGCTTTAACTTGGCATCCATTCGATGTCTAAATATTATACAAGTAAGTAAAAGAGCATTACTTTTTGTTTAAAGGACTGCGGCTTTAAAACTGTGCATACATTTGATGTGGTATTTATTTATACAAGTAAGTTAAAGAGCATTAGTTTTCATTAAAAGACCTCGGCTTTAACTGTTGAATCCATTAGATGTGCTATATAATAATCCCACCTACTGCTCTTTGTGTCGAAGATAAAGAAAATGAATATATACAGTATACTTTTTAATACTTTGGTAATGAGTAACTAAAAGTAAAATATCAGGTGTACAATAAGCATATATGCAAAGGTTGATTTTAAGAAGCTCAGCCGATAAAAAAATGTAATTTGCATATTTATCTATACCTTTTAATGGGAGAATTTAAAATATAGTATTGGGGTTTTTAATGTCGTAGATATAAAGTTCTTGATAACCATTATACGATGTTGTATATAATGATAGTTTTAATTATGCAGATTCATATAAATTTGTAAAATACTATGAGTTATAATACGGCATATCGTTGATAATGAAACTTTCTAAGCGGACGTAATGCTTTTATATACGAGATTGGAATGTTTACGTTTAGCCAAAAAATTAATGTAACACTAGCCACAACCCAGCTATTTCGAGGACTTTCGGTAAATCACTCACGGTTCATAATATTATAAAAATTTAATTTTTCCTATATGTTTACTGTACATATTCACTTATCTTTCCTTATTCATTACAAAATTTTATTTGCGTTTTCTACTTCGCGATAGTTTTACGTATTATCTTTGAGGACCACTTCTTTGTCTTTAGGCAATTGTTACAGTTGTTACTTATAAATTCTTTTCGCCTCGTGTTCTACTTATTTCCATTGATGGAATGATTATATTGACAGTTAATATAATGTACGTTACTTGTTGCCCTTATAAAATTTTATTTTAACGCTAAATTTTTAAATATTATAGTTGCCAATCAATCAACAGTAGGTTTACGCTTCACACAAATAATAAAATTAAAATCATTAAGTTACCTTTATATCTTGACCGTTCACGTTGACATTTTTGTAGTTTCCACATGTTTAAATTAACATTTTTTACTGGTTAATTACTTTTGTTAATTTTTTAAATATAAATCTCTCTGCCTCTCGTTCTGTACTTTGTCCTTAAAAAAAAAATAATACAAAAAATCCACCTCACATACAACCACGATCTCAATAAACAATTCATTTCAAAAAAAGGTTCTTGGGTCCTAACAAGCATAAATTACGTTAATTTCTTAGTTGGTTGGCAACACTGGATTGCCTGATAGAATACAATCATAATTATGTGTCTGAAATTTTAATTGATTTAAGAGTGGTTTTTTTTACTCACTGTTGGGTGTTGTATTCGTGCTGTCTGGAACGGGTTAATTTATGCACGATCGAAATCTGCTATGAACGTCGATCGGAGGAAAACTGTGGAGTAGTTGGTGCACTATTGAACTTTGCTGAATGGTTGTCTTACGTAACATTATCATCGATCATGCATGCATGTAGACGGGTCGTGGGGTGGGGGGGGGGGGCTGGTTCTGTCTGATCGGCGAAAGCTGATCTGTGGCGCATGGCTGCCGCGGGTGAACCACTGGCTGCCAGACGCGCACGGCTCCCTGACCGTGTACCTGCCTCAATCTTCACGGCCTGGACGGAAACGGGAGCATTTTACATGCTGCGCATGCCCGCCTGACTTGACATTACGTCTCCGCCTGACATCGCTTGCCTGCGCCGTGCAATCGCTTCCGCATCGGGGGTCGGACATGGTGTTTCATACCCGTTCAAACTCTCTAGCGCAGGCTTTCATTTATTTGAGGCTGTTCTAAATGAACGCAAGGGGTTTTGACGACGACTACTGAGATGCGTGAATTACTGCGTATATGTTACCCGCAATTAAAAAGATTGCGAGTAGTAATTTTTCCCTAACCGTCCTAGAATTTTGATGAGCTCGAAACTGATTGTTTTTGCGAATTATTAAAAAAGGCTGAATGACTCAAAATATTTTTGAGTTCAAACGCTTACATTCTGAAAATTGTAACATTTAAAGTTGCATTAACTGGAGCCTTGGAAAAAAAACTCCAAGTATGAGAAATGTCAAAGAACGTTCTGAGCTGAAATTGACTCCTATGAACGCCTCAAGATGTGATTTTAGAGAGCAGAAAATGACAGCTATTTTAAGTGGAGAACTTAATTGTTAAAAACTAGGTTCTAAAGTTAAACTTAAGGTCTAAGTTAGAATGAACTTATGAACTGATTATTTCATGTGATAATGCATTGCAGTCCGAAAAAGATATGTTAATATAAACAACTTAATTGTTAACATTGATGAGTTAAACAGAAAGCACGCCCCAGATTTATCTCTTCTTTTGGTAAATATATTAAAAAATCAACTAAAATCGGCAGAAGCCGGGGTACGTGGCTAATGGATTAGATGGGTAGACGAATAGAGTCCTAGACTCATACTTTGATAAACAATTTTGCACAAAAAGCCTTGTTCTGATCTACCTTGTAAATATCTTATTTTTGGCCCAACTCTTGTTTCAGATGGGTAAAATTGGCGGGCAGAGAAGATGATGCTAAGGGCGCTTCTGTCGCAGAAGTTTTCACCTCTTTCATCTTCGCATTAGGTATGTTTTCTGTTGTGTTAGTATCATAGTGTAACAACGTTTGCCGCGACCCTGAAAGACGACTTGCAGGGGACGCACTGAGAGATTTGTTATTTGTGGATGTTGCTGAGGGAGCAGCTTATCATTTTGATTCACCTAAACCATGTCAAATAATTTTATCTGCCTAAGTTAAACGGCCTCAAAGTTGGGCGGTGGAAAGAATGTAACTTTTTCTGAAAACAGTTTTGAATGCGGGTATATAAGTGTCGTGCTGGTGAACACGTAGACTTGTAACTGAGGGGTTTATGTGCTGCGGAGGGGCCCCACGTCTTCAATGTTTCTTTCATGGGCTGGATACAGGAAACCTTCTGTTACGGCCGGACTTTACTGCCTTGACGAGGAGTCTAATGGACCAGACTGTCTGATGGTTTCTTTAGTGCTACCTCCTGCGGAGTTGTGCAAGCCCTAAGGCAAGGTTGAAGAATTCATTGCCCTGTAAATAAATGTAAATAAGGAACATTGTAGATTTAAGTAAAACACAAACTGCTGAAATGTAAAAAATAGTCCAAACAATTCTATGAAGTCAATTTAGATCCCAATGAATGGTAATGTTGTCAAACGAGAAAGCCGAAATAAGACTACTAGTCCCATAAATCCCCAAATCATTACTGTGTAAAAAAGAGCGGCCTGGGACCGCTATGTAGAAAGAAATCGTTATCATGTTTTAGATGGGTTCAAATAATTATAATCAATGTGAAATTGATATTAGAAGTTATTATTAAAAAATGTAAATCAGGTGTATGGTGAGAGACAAAAAAGTTAGGTTTTTCTCTCCATACACCTGATTCGCAGAAATCGGCATTCCAGTAAAACAGATAATCGCAGTCTAGAAATAAGTTTTAAGGCGAATAAAACGACTGAGGGCAAATGTGGGGAGTACACACGGAGGTTCAACCGAAAAGCCTGAGCTTCGACCCTATGCATGTTTCTGTAATTGGGATCAAACACATCGGTGCTACGAACACCAAACAATTACTTAGTAAGGTGAGAGGGTTGTTACTCCTGAGCGGTTCCGCGGGGGTACTGATCGGCAGGTTGGGGTCTGGTGGGACATTAAAGAATGTTCTCTGGTCATCGGATGACTCATTGTTGCGATATGCTGGGAATATCTGCTTGAAAAAACTAGGCAGGCCACCTTAGATATCAATTCCAGGTGCAAAAAATTTGAGCATTATTAAGCTAAAAGCTTTTGAAGTGATGTGCCAAAACCAGCCATAAAATTATTTATGATTCATGTTGGGCACCAATAATCTTGTTGCATGGTTTTATAACGGACGACCTGGGTACAATGGCGCGTTGGGAGAAGCGGCGCGGCACTTTCATAAGCCATGGCGCGACCTGAATGAGTACCGGCAATAAAAAAAAAAAAAAAAAAAAACACTTTCCAATTTCTGACATTATTTTGAGTAGTGTTTTTAACTAGGCGAAGTCAATTGCCACCGACTACCCACTTTGTAATTTTTAATGAACAGCTAGAAGTTAGCTCGTGCATTTAATTTTAACTGTACACTGTATGTTGAACGCGAACCCGGCCTGGGTGAAGGGGGGTATCACCATTGCTTTCGTTGATGATCGTCACTTAAACTAGGGCAGGAAAATTTCTGGGTTCGGCGAAATTTTATTTTCAGGTGTTTGCACGAGAGAAGAGACTTTTTCACGGGTGGGTATGTATCGCCCGGTTTCCGCAGTTCCTGGCGGACTTTATAGAGCTGTTCCTGAGGTGTCACAGGCTTCTGTTCCAGCATATAAGGAGTCCGGGAAACAGGCATCAGAGGGGGCGAGTTGTTTTCCAGAGTAGGGCACTTAAATGTGGAGACTCAATGGGACACAGGTTTCCAGGAGCTGGTGTGCGGTTATATGATGATTTCAAATTTTGAACATTCTTGGGCTCTCTCGGAAGACCATGGTTTGACTCCAGATGTTTCCTCAGATTGTATATCATTGGTAGATTCGGCTACTCTTTATTAGCGCAAGGACAGACAGGGCGCCTGAGGAGGTCTCCCGGGAGCCGCTGTGTGGAGGGTAGTGGCGAATACTCTCCTGGTATGCAAATCATCTGCAAATGACGCAGGGTTTATTTGAAAAACAATGGTTGATAGTACAGCCTGGTAGGAATATGAATCTCTGGCAAGTTTTAGTTCTGAGAAACAAGAAGCTTCAGTTTTGTTGTGTGCGTGCGTTGGTATATAAAACCACCCTGTCGTTATATATTCCACCCACCTGAGTTCTATTTTGTATTCCTTGTTTAATCTGAATCATGATGATTGGATTGATTGATGATGTTGTTGTTGTTGGGTGACATTAATGTTAACAATCTTATTGGGATTACTGGTCAAGGACGCCGATTGGCCCAGATTGCCTGAAAAACCTGTATGAATCGTTAGGGTTGAGTACAAACTCATAACAGACGCCCACTCGTGTCACCGACGAGCTCTTCGACATTGATCGACCATATTGTTGTGAATAAAGGTCTAAGACATAGTCAAAGTTGGTTTAGTGGATACGTCCAAAATTCTTGATGTCAAGGACGTAAACAAAATTACGGGACCACCACCTGGTTATATTTGTGATCTTCTCAGGGTTATGGTCAACTATCAGTGCCAAAAGAGGAAATTTTATAACTTAATCGAAATTTTTTCCAAATTTCGTATGTGTTCTCTTTATGTTTCTTTTATTGTCCAACGGTATTTTGATTGGGGATGATATTTGATATAGACAAAGACCTCGGTCGAGGAAGTTAAGTGTAGTCAATTGGTTTAACTACCTACATTGTGCCAACTGCCTTGACACCTGACGTTACCGTTAACAAGAAGGCGCAGGGAGATGGTCACCAAAGAAGTAAAGCCCCATGGCCGGAGTGACGAGATAAGAGAGCCTCACAAAAGAAAAACAAAAATTATTTCAAACACAGACTTGCATGATAGTGATTGTTTCGGGCTGCTAGAGAGAACGTTTGTACCTGTAAGGCACGAAAGTTAATATTGAACTGCCGTCCATCCAGAAGAGCAAAAACGAAATTCACTTTCACGACAAGCTGAATTGAGTTAAGGACTCTAAATCATTCCCTGGGGTTGTTTTTCTACGGTCCGGATGGGAGTGCTGGAAAATGATCGTAATTAGTGGACGATTTATAAGATTCTCAGCGTGATGACCTTCAACAGGTTACTTTTGCAGGCAGGGGTAGGTGGTAGCAGGATTAGCCTCGAGAAGACAAACTGAAATTTCTACAGAAACAATGTTTGTGAGGTTTCATTAGCCGCATGGTTTTTTCAATTTTGTGCCAGTTACTGAGGGATGAGATCACAATGCTTAATGATGGAATAACATTTAAGGTTCAGTGGCTATGTTGGGGTACTGATGGAATTATCTATCAGGCTAGTGGAAAGCCATGAGCCCCATATTGGCTATGGGAAGACTATTACCGCATTTGGTTAACCTGTCCCTTTGCTTATCCTGGGTGTTTTCCATCATGCTGGAAGCAAAATGTCCCTTTGTCCACGCCCATACCCAAAATAAAGAATGCCAAGTGTGATTTCCCAAATTTGTAGGCCGATATCCGATCCTTCCGGCCATCGTCAAAAATCCGTTGAGAAGGGTTGTGGTGAAGTCAGTTGACAGCTTTCAGTTGAGGCTGGACTGAAAATATATCTTCCTGTACATCAGTCTGGGTTTTAGGAACGTTCTATTCAGCACATACATACCGAGCCTTGGATATAACATTATTGGTGAGCTGCAAATGTAGCGAAAAGTATAAAGGTTTTGGTAAATAATATTGGCGAACGCCTTGATTTCTTTCTGGAAGCGTTCGACTCAGTGAATTATGAAACTGGTTTCTTGGCCAAATTAAAAATTTTCTATAGGTTTAATGAAATCCGCTATAAAATGGTTTTGGCCTCATTTTTGAGCGGACGGAGAGTCAAGGTGTGAACGAAGGTAAAAGAAAAACTGGCTTCTTCCTCGCTGTCGAAGGATACAGGAGTTCCTCAAGGCGTCATGTTTTAGGGCGCATGTTTTTATGTTTACATTTTTTATTATACTTGCTGAATCTTGGAACTGTGCATTTGCTCCTCGTGTTTGTTCAGATCTGTACTCCTAATGCGGAATTGACTCTACAGATGCTTCTAACATATTATAATAATATATGATACATATACACTAGTAAAAAACAAATATCGCTAATCCCCCTCCAGGTATCCTATGATAACGGAGTTGCAGTGTGTTTCAAATGGTGATCATGCGTTAGGTTTTAAAGAGATGGTCGGAGGGACATGGCGCTAAAGATTTTGGAATGCAGATAAAGTGGTTCTTGTGAGTTGCATTTTTGCTCACCATCCATTAAAGATGCCAGCTAATGAACAGGAAGTATTCTTCTCTGTTTCTGTTGAGGGTATTCTGTTTTGGTAAAGATCTGTTTGTCTTTTGTTAAAGTCCTGGAGAGTTTTTATTTAATTGAAAATCAGCTAACACTTTCTTCTTAAAACCTGTTTGAATGAATTGATTTCGTCAACGTTCAATGATGTTAAATTGAGAGTTTGATTGAATAGATACAGAGCGGTTAATTTCTCAATGCTTTCAAAGCTGCATATTGTAAATTCCTTCTGTGGTCAGTTTCCTTCAATATATTACGCCCTTCCAGGTGTTTTGGTACATGCTTAAACTCAGGACGGCGAAATGGTCATCCTTGCACGGGAATACAAGAACAGTGCCGCTCTGAGGTTTGTTTATATCTAAAAAAAATTTGACCACATTTCTCACTCTAATTCGGCAAAAAAGGAGCAAAATTTTACACTCTTGTTTCTAAGATATTTTGTAGGCTCCAAAAACTCGTGACATTGGATGCCATAAGGTTTTGGTAACTGGGATTGAAACCCCTTCTTACTTACCATGAGACGGAAAACTAGTGGAGCCGCGAAGCGACTTCTAAGCGAGATACGGCACACTCGCGACAGGGACGACAAGCTGCAACTGCCGCTGTGTGCGGGTTGGAGGCCTACCAAAATAGCGTCCTTCTCGTACTTTGGAACCCCAGGGTGTAGACCAATGCCCTACCCACCAGTATGATAAAGACTTTGTCTTGTTAAAACTTTCAAAAAAGTGGAAGTTTAAAACTGTTATATTAGTGTATCCTTCCCATAATGTATTGTCTGTTTAAGTATGGAATTTTCATTTGTAACATTACCAGCACGCAATATTTGGGTTTGTTCCACAGTTTTAAAATACGAATTGGTAACTGTCTTATGATTAGTTTGACGTGAGTCGCATGTGTAAAAACAGATTGTAAACTGAAATTCCGTTCAAGAATAAAAGGGCCTTATTTAATTTATTTTATTTTCTTTATTTTCTGTTGTTTGAAAACGGTTGAGGTGGCGTTTTTCCAACGGAGCAAGGTAATCACAGTGATTTTTTTTGTAACTCCAAAGGTTTTATGTTGAAATAATCATTATCTGAAATGTTTTTAAATAATCCAAACTGCTTTAAAAGCGAGGAAAATAAGACCTATTATACATTCCAAATTTAAGTTAGGTTGTGTTTTTAACGTAGCCTTAATTACACACTATAAATGAAATAAAACTGTTATATATTTTAACTAAACAAGGTTGGAATACTACCACACACACGTGTAATTTATCGTTCGCTTGTTTGTATCAATGCTAAATATCAAGTATATAACACATTTGATTTAGTGCCACATATGTTGTTACTATGTGGCATGTTACAATAGTTATTTCAGTTTGTTATAAGGCCATTATATTTATTTATTCTGCTGTTGATTTTTATAGTTTTGAGTGCTGTTATGGTTACACCATAGAAAATTATTGTAAAAAAAACTTTGTGTTAACGCCTTGGGTTAAATTTTCACATTGGAGTGACATACACAACCATTGAACTCCGACATTGTCCTATGGTATAAGCTACAAATTCTTGAAGGCAAAATGTCAAGTTCTATACAGGTCAATTCATTCTTCCAAGCTATCGAGGGGAGATTTAGAGAAGATTAGACTTTCAGTATGTGTAGTAACCATGTCCGATTAAATAGCCCTTCGCTTTTGCTCGCCTCCTCAAATAATTGTCTCAAAATTGTTGTTGGAACATCGTTTCTATTGTTAAAATTATGAAAGCGAATTACTTGTGGTAAATATTCAATAATTTCAGTTGAGAAAAATATAACTCAGAAAGACAATAAAGGAGCTCGGTCGCCCTTCCTATTTCCACCTGTCATATTTAGAACCTTCTTATATATTGAAGTTAATCCATCTTAACTCCAATCGTTGGCAAAATTAAAAACATTGATATCAAAAGTATGTGGTATTACCACTTTTTTATTCTTTACCGTATTTTCCAAAGGTGTGAGTAATAAGTTTGATTAGACAAAATGTAGTTACCAATCTGTTATTGTGGTAACTGAGGAATGTTCCAAGATTTTTTTCATAAGTAACATTAGAAATTCTTCATATAACAAATATGATTTTCTTATGGCTTTTCTTTTATCTCCTTATTGGGTGGATACTACAGGAAATTCTTTACTTAATTACAAATCAGGTTTTAAATTAAACTACAAAATAAAAATTTAAAGATTAAATGATAAAAAATACGTCTACATGGTGTACTCATCTTTGGAACATATTAATATCGTGTTGGGAATGCAAGGATGATGTTAGTAATAATAATAAACGTAATAATCAACATATTAAGGAAATAAATAACAAGTGAGTTATGGTAGAAAAGCTCTTAAAACATGTGAATCAATTCAATTTTTTTTTTTTTATATATTAGAATATTAATTACATGTGCTCAAGTATTCAAATGTATAAACATGTGATCTTTTTTCAGTTAACTTCAATCTGTCACGCAATTATTTCATGTAAAGCTTGGTCAATATAAATCAGTCGTGTACAAATCAAAGCCACACTCGTTGAAAACAAAGCTCCTGAATTTAACCCTTTGTTTTTCTGCTTTGCGTATGTACATTAAACGCATTTTAAAACGCGGCTGTCATTGCAACGATCTTGTCAATAGCGTGTTTAATTCTGTGCGATACATCAAATGGGAAAATAAATAAAATATTTCTTATAAATTCTATATTTACCAACTTAAAAAGCCTGTAAGTTTTATTTAAAAATTTTACACATTTACTAACAATTACATGTCTCGAATATATTATGCAGTAGTGATTATTAAAAATTATTAGTAGGTCAACGTTTGTAAAATTCAACTTATTGGTGATACCAAGTTTTGTCACCTACTGTGGTGAACAGTGGTAAAGATGTTCAATATCTATTGTTTGGTAGAGCCTGTTGAGAACCCCCCACACCACACCCGGCTCTCCATCCCACACCCGCTCCTAAAGCCAGGTTTTAATATATAATCTAATCTTTTGGAATAAAACAGGACTGCTCACATTTGTAGTAGAATGGTCTACTGTGAGGTTACCCAATTTTTCTTCTCATTAATAGTCCATAATATACGTTTTATTTTAATCTAATATATATCTCACAAACACCGAAATCGTTCTATCCATTTAACTATATTGTGCATGCGCATCATCTCACCTAATATATGGTTTTCTGTATATACAGTATATTAAAATCGAAATTAGAGAACAAGGGGAAAAAAATTATCCAATTGTGGTCCAAAATAAAAATCTGTTTTGCTTGTTGTAAGAGTTAATAAACCTTTTTTATTAAACACAATATTTACAGTTAAATTTTTAATACAGTAGGTTGTTCGTGAATGTTTCAATGTATGATGGATAATTTCTATAAAATCGCTGAATTAAGTAAAGGTTGTTATTCTCCAAGAAAAACTTGTGACTACAAGAAGAAACTATTTGAATTATTGAAGAACATCTAGTAAAAATGTTAAACAACAAAGGGATTGGCATAATTATCGAGAATAGGAAAAAAAGAAGAAAAGTTGAAGAAATGCGTTTCTTCAGTGATCATTGAAGAAACAAAGTTCTAACCCAGCTACTTTTCGTTAAACTAGCTAAAACGTTATTGTATGAACGTTTATGGTTGTAGTAACATTATATGCAAGTATTGCATACAGATACTATTAGTGAAACTTATAACCGTGATACGGATTTAGGTGATTTTTTATTTAATATAACACACGCGCTGTTTAAATCATAACATGATTATGAAACTGACTAAACTTTCTGACGCTGGTAAATAATTTTAAAGTGTATTTCTCCAATTTTTAATTTAACGTAATATATGTTGTTGAATGTGTTGTTTTTAAAACATACTTAGATTATGTCAATGAAACTACCGATAGAATTCCAAATTATTTTACCTTTATTTTGTGTGCATTACTGAGTTTTTTAATTTCCTAGATTTTTAAAGTTATGGATAAACAATAAAATATAAAACAATATCGCATACTTGATCATCTAAGAAAGAACATGGTTATTTATAATACATATAATTTCTTTTTAACAACGTTTGGTCAGCTCAAACGAAAAATGGATCTTCAGACGATAAGATTGAAGTGTGTAATGTAAACACAACACAAATAAACCATTATCAATTATATTTTTATCATTGTTGAATACAGAAAAATGGTACTTTGAAGTTGTGAGTATATATGACCAATGGTGTTGCTACTTCTTGAACAAGATAAATTTTAACCGAGCGGGGCGGAAATCAGTACGAAAAGGACTACTAGTAAAAGGCATGCTAGTAAACAGTGCAGGTGGTGGCTGTGTGTTCCTGTTATCAGTGACTACCCGAAATGTGGCAGGCCCCAAATCGAATATCAGCTAGAGCAAGCGATAAAACCTATATCTGCACCAGGGGAAACTATGGAAACTGGAAAATAGAACGTTCGAGATTGGGACGGAAAACATGCAGTCGTGGTGAACCGATGGAGTGGAATTTGGTCAGTTGGGGTGGTTGTGGCAACGATATTATGTTATATGTAGTAATATCTGTTAGTCTACACTATTATTTTGTATATTGTTTGGTCTCAGATGAAATTAAATTTTTTTCATACCGTATGGGTCCACCGTAAACGACCTCTTGTCTTATTACGCAGAAGCACCTGTTGTATTGCCCAGTAGTCATCTCATTATTTTTACGTCCATTTTTGTTGCACGTCGAAAATTAACTTATAAAACATTATCTGCACAATTCTCTCTCATGATTGGAATCAATATTTGATTTGGGCCCCGACTAAATATAAAGAGATAGAGAGTACTGTATCTTTACGTCCTATTTTAAGTAGGAAGACGATTTCTTATTTTAAAGAAAGACTTAAAGATAGCGTGACACACTTCTCTTGATTTTCCCTTGCACATCATAAAACACATATAAAACATTCAATTTCCTCAGGTTTGAAAAAAATAAACTGTAATCAATATAGTCTACCAATTTTATAGGAATTTAATGACAGTCAGCGGAAAAAACCATGAATATGGGCAAGTGACCATATATAGAAGTCACTCTTGTGGTATCAAATTTGGCGAGTTCGTTGCAAAATTTGTGTCTATAGTATTGGAATCTTTCTTCCAGATATTTTGGTAGAGAGTTTAGGCTTCATCAAATACTTAGCTAAATTCCTTAAGAGTTAATAGCATGCTGAATCAATTGAGATAAGAAAATTAAGCTGAGCTGCATGCAAAATGGTCAAGTCTATATATCCTCAATACTTCTCGTAGATAATTAGAGACAAAAGAATATAAATGATTTTTTTTAACAACCAATATAAGTGATATGACTCTGCCTAACGACTCAGTCCTCATGTTATTCGTTAACATTATTCTGTGTGTTAATAAAATTACCACTTTCATTTTTAAAAGACTTGATTAAATGAAACAATATGGAACACTCGTTAAACGGACTACGAAGTATATATCAAAATAGGTGTCTAATAAAAATATTCGTTGACGACCAGTGCATTTAGTATCATAATATGGGGGAAAAAGGTATCAACGTTTACTAGGATTAGTCTAAGGGGATTGGTGGCTAGGTGGAAACAATGATTAGTTGCCTGTTTGGTAACACTCTCAAAACAAACTTTACCTCTTTTGTTACTGTTTGCAATCAAAGTGATTTACTTTGTCTAAGTCTAGTAAGTATTTTAATTATTATACGCCCAATTCTAAAAGTAAATAAATCATTTATTGCTGGCTGTTATTTTCTATTTTCCTTGACGATATTTTATATGTTTGGCTTTCTCTCAGAAAAAATATCTACTTATAAAATATATTCTAAAAATGGTAAAGACTTGCTTTAAAAAGTAACAACTACGATGATGGCCTGTAATCAATCTAAGAAATGATCGAATAACACTTTGATAGACTAATTTAATAATTAATATTACATACTGCCTATCTGTAACACACTCCTACAATTTTCTGCATATAATTGTTTAGGTTTATTTTTAGTGTACAATCATTAACACTAGGGGTGCTTAAGGTTTTTTAATAAAATAAGTATGGAGTTTCCTACCTTAGACTATTGTAATTTTATGTATTTGATGTTTGTGACAAGTTGCATTACAGGAAACTTACATTGACATGACATATAAGGCCAAGGCAGTCTGTGGATACTGTATTGATTTTTCTTATCCCAAACTTCTGAGTTTCGTAAGTGTGATACGTCTTGACCCTCACCATGAAAGTGACAATTTAGCCATACAATATATAGAGTATTAAATGTTAAGCTTCAGCCCCATTTTCCCCTTCCCACTTAGGGCATTCGTCTCAAGTTCTAATTAGCTATTGTGACAGACTGTGACTTCTATAGAAACCTGGAATTCAACATCTGTCTGAAAAGTGATCTCAAAAACCTTCGATTGAAGGAAGAATCTCAATACGAACTATGTACGAATTGTTTTTAGGATATCAGGGACACACTAGACTTACAAACAATCGTAATCACATGTTGATAGTGGGTGTTCTCATAGTCTTTTTTCCCCGGATGCAACAATTTCATTTGAAACGTCAGGACGCTGCACTAATGGTGGAGGGTGAAATGGGAGCCACTTAACCTACAACATTCGTATTGAATTCAACCCTTCCCAAGATTCGCTCTACGTTAAATATATTTTCGAGTATGTAGAGAGGGCAGTGGTAATGTTTCAACAGCCACCAGCTCTCTGAAAACCTAGCTAGCTAGCTCGACCTCTATGTAATGAATCTATTGGAACAACTTTCCTGTAACTATTTATCTTTGTGTTTTAGTTTAGCTCTGTATAATCAGGCAACAATTACTACAACAATTTTTAAGATAACTTTCATTGTTTTTCTTTATGGATTTATAATAATTGCGACAGTAATGCCAAGACAAGTGTCTTGAATGAACGAATTATTTCTTGTTAAGATCTTCGTTTGTTACTACAATTGATTAGTAATGTATATTACAACTCATGTATATTAAATTTATTTTAATAATAATTGTTGCATCAAAATTTTAAAAATGGGTTGAGGGGGTTCATTCAATAACGCTGGATAAACGCCTTTGAGTCCACCTTACTAACGTGTCATTAAGTACCTTTGCTTAGCCCAACCTTTGCTGTTGAGGTAGCTTTGATTACTTTGGGCATAAAGTAGTTGATTACTTTAGTCAAAAGTTGCTACGTTTGAGTTACATCTTGGAGTATTAAAATAAAATCGTATACTTAACATTGAGAAAATGTAAGCCACCACCTGACTGTAATGATCGGAATAGCACAAGCACATGGGACTACCATATAATAAATTGGTTCAACACTACGGACCAACTATTGCCTCAAATGTATCTGTTCATCTGTTTTTTAGCAACAATAATGTAACATGTGCAATCCTATATTTGGTCGATGTCAATTATAATTGAAACCGAAGTTTAAATTGTCGGGGGAATATCACGAGGACAAATCTTAAAAGGAATTTATTATCTCAATTCCAGTGCGTAAGATGGTATGATCATTTCGGTATGTTATACTATTTAATGTTCATTAACATATGATTTGCTGAATACTCTACCTTCCTTCTCTCTTTCTAACTACATTATTGGTATATGTGTGTATATTGTTAATTCAGGGAAATTAATTTTTTAATGTGTCACAAAGTTTAATTTATTAGCCGTAAAACGTGTTTTAAGAAAAACATGTGGACAATTTTTTTACTACACCTAGACACCAGGTGCCCTTTTAATGGAACTGCTTGACTTGGAAATATAATGAATTGCACTTTTCTTGACAAACATGTTTTATGGTGGGGTGATAATACTCTATCCAACTTCTGTTTCGTGTGTCGATAACAGTAAAAAATTAGAAATACGTTTTGAAAAACTGATTTTTAATGTTACTACGAGCCGTGCCGTGTGTATATCGGGAATTTTATTCTCTATTCGCGTGTTATTAAAAAAATTTATTATTTTCAAAAATAAATACTGCTACTGACACAATTTAGAAACTCAGGATTGAAAAACATCTAAGACAATAATGTGACAAGTTTAAATAATTTTAGAATTTTTCACACAGCAAAGTTCGTTCCGTTCCAATCTTAAGAAGGGTATCAATATCATGTGATAAAAAATACATAATAGACCTATCATGGACGCAGTTTACTTATATGTATGAATGTAAATTTCACTAAAACTTTTATATATGTACAACCCAATACGCCCATGAGTAATCTAAACTTCAATCATTCTGATCTCTTGGAAAGTATGAAAGATCTAGCGTACTTTTTATACTTTCTACTTATTAACAAAAATAACTTCCAGAAATGGTAATTTAATTTTAATTATATTCCTAAGAGCTATAGCATTTTAAATCTAAGTAGCAGTCGTTTAGACATAGGATAAGGTGTACTAATTAATATGAATTCGCTGTATCTTACTAAATAGAGTTGTAGTTAGTTAAAAATTATTATTTAGAATTTCCTGTTGGAGATTGTGTTTATATAAATAATAATCGTTTAACGAGCTGGGTGAAAGTAGCCGAGAGTTAACCCATGGTTTCGTTCATCATTATGGTAAGGAATGTTTTTTATTTATATACTGTATCTCATTCAAAAATATAAAACGTCATACCCCAAAAATCATGCTTATTAATAATGTTAGGTGAAATACATACTTCGCAAAGCTATTTTAATATTACATCAATACTTTCAAAGAACCATTTTTTGGAATTTGTGTAAAACTAATGTCAGGGATACATTTCTGATATTATTTCGCCGATAATGCCGCAGTTGATCTTGCGTCGTAAGAAAAGTGTAATATTACTTTCAGCATATGTAGTGTGTGTTTTGTGTTTTAGAACGTTTACGCTAGAATATTACGGCATAATTAAGTACATAATTTGTGAAGAAGACAACTTTTTTTACTGAATTAGATTAATAATTGAAACGGGTCTTGAAGGGATAATGTTGTGACAGGTGAAATGATGGTAATTGAGGGATATAAATGATTTGTGAAATAGTATTTAAATTATGATAAATATCACTATGTGTTTCCATTCTGAATGCTAGTGGTTTTTAGCACTAATCTACTTGATTTGAGGGGTAATTATAACATATACTGAGCGCCTTATTGTTGTAGTTAAAAAATAAGAGAATTGTGTAAAAAATATCCCAAGCCGTTTAAATATTGATGTACAGATTTACTTAGATATCAAAAAATTAATAAATATAGTTTGATTCCTTTGTGATATTTTTGTTATGGAACAATGGCTTGAATAAAACAATATATGGACCATATAGGTTTTTGGTACAACTTCTAAAAAAAAAGCAGATATCCATAAATTAATATAATAGAGATATATTATTAACATGATTAGTAAACTGACCCGTTTAAATGATGTCAAAATAAAATTTCCAATAAAATGAAATGTGTGAATGAGAGTGTACACACCTCAATAAACTAATATTAACGGTTCCTAAGTGGCATTATTCGACAATCTCTCTGGAATTATGACGATGTCACATCCAAATGAATGTTTCTAGTTAATTTAGGGAAGTAATGAGGTGGTATGAAGTGATGAAAGGCAAATAACTCGATTTTACATCGCTTGGCCGTGACTGTAGTGATATCGAATTACTTATGACACTCTGCATTCATCGGGCTTATTAAAAACAAACGAGTATATGTAACACCGGTTTCTTGCATTGTGTATAAATATTCAGTATATATTCGCAAAATTAATAATCTCGCTAACCCCCTTTTCAATGTACGGTGTGTAAATACAAGTAAGTTAATGTGATTAAGCTTTAACGCCACGCCTCTTCATGTTTGTACTGCAAAAATATATGGAATCTTGTGATCGTGAACAGTATCGTTTACTTTCAATATTTCAATAACAAAATTGTGTTGTATTTTCATGTTTTCGGAAAGCACAATCAGCAGAAAAGATATGGGCAATAATAAATAGAACCCAAAAATGTGTCAATGAAAATCCACAGGTACAAAAACTAACAATTAGAACTTCTGGTGGAATCCTTCTCATTCTATATAAAAATCCCAAAGCAGCATCCAATGAAACCTCAACTGAGAGAATTTGCTTATGAATACCTGAAAAGTGGCGTTCTTAGCTACTCAAAAGTTCCGGGCTCATAATGGCAGACCAGTTTTCTTGCCAGAGAAGATAACGCTCATGATTAAAATGTTTTACTATTCATATTATTAACAATTCAACACTGTTACTTGGGGTGAATATAAGTTTAATCCTAAATAACAGAATATGGAATTTGTAAAGTTTATTTAGGGTGTAAGTGCGTATGATTAAACCACTCATCCGTTAAAGACAAGGGGTACATTCGCTGTTGTGAATAAAGCTTGGATAGAAATACCCACCATTTCAATATTAAACTGCGGTGCTTAAATGTAAAACTTCCAATCGTCTCTTCACAGCCAAGAGAGTATTGCTTTTGCATACACCTCATTTGTACCTGCAACTTTAAAAATTATACATATAAATGTGCTACTTTATTCTAATCCATTTTTTAACAATAGAATAAATTGAAATAAATTTCCTAGCTTTGTGACTCCAAGAATAAGGGTTTACTTACTACTCATAAAAGGTGAGATTATGAGTGTGATCACTAAGTGTCTTTGCCAATCTCTCTAACACAAAAAAAATATTTTCCTTAAAGTTTAGAGAAACATAACCAACCACGACCACCTCCATTAAAGAACTATTATTATAATATTGCTATTGTAAACCAACAAAAACACATATAATGTTGATAGAAACAATATTTACATCTAATTAATGATAGATTTAATTATTGACTTACGTTAAGTTAGGACAGAGAGTAAAAAAACAGGAATGAACCAACAGGACATAAGTGAGCGGAATTAATGAATGAAAAAAATATGAAAAGACCGACCGATTGAACGTCAAATCCACAACACGATACCACCTTCTTGAGTAAAGAATTAATGTCCGTAACTATTTCTAAACACTTTCTCTTGATAAAGATAAATATTGCAAGAAAATATCTCGTTTAATATTTTAGTGTGTAACATTTGGAGAATATTAATAGAATAATTAATTAATATTTTGCTTTTTTGTAATATTCTTGTAATATTATTGGTGGGTGTTTTTCAAAGTACACCTCTTTTAGAGTTTTATTACCAAACAATGAATTGACAATTTTAATACACGTAATTAAATTATTTAGCAATCACGTTAGTATGAATTATTTGTGCAAACAAATATTTATTATATATAACCGTTATACCTAAAATAGGTATTTGCAGTTCCGTAAAACTAGAATAAGAATATCAACTACTAAAACGTTGTACCTCCAGACCACACTTCTATCGAGATTTTTTAAGTAGTTAGTATGAAGCAAATAAAGAGGAGTTATTTTAGCCTATTAATTACTATAGAAAATAAGTGGGGGGGGGGGGGGGGGGGAATGCGCACGAAGTCAAATTTTTTCACGAACGCTAAAGCTACTTTGTAAAACATCGACTTCAATACCCCCCCCCCCGGGGACCATGATGTTTACTTTAGCCATATTGCAGCAGTTAAAAATTATAGAGCCAAAAGCACTTTAGCTCCCGAATATAGTGCACAGAAAGTATATGGTCATCGTACCGTTCCGTAGATGTTAATGATATATTTAAATAGGTTCAGCACCTGTATTTTGGGACGTAACAAGGTCAAGGCTGAGATAATTATCGGTGCATATAGTTATATTCTAATCACTCCACCGTTAAATTGTGTAGTGCTATATAAACCGTAGTACTACCTAACCACTGTTATTACTTTCCAGAGAGATATATGTGTAAAGTGCCTGTTCAATTTTAGATTTGTTTGTATTGTGTCATATGGTCTAGAGTTATTCATGGATTATTGGTTGGCGAGATCGTAACAGAAGAAGCTACTAACTAATATTCCCCTACTATATTCCACTAACTATATTCTGTGTCAACGCGTGCTAAGCGTGTTCGAACATACTGTTAGTTGGGAGTTTACTGGAGGAGCGTGGTTCGTGCTTGGTGACTGGGTGGATACTTCTGGTCGCATGTTTCATGGGCTATGGTGTGGAAAGAACTTTTTACGGGTAAGAAGGTTGGTTTTCACCGTCCCTACACTTAAACGACTGTTCATTATAGGTGTACGCTAACTAACTTTTCTACCAAGGCGGAGAACCTGAGAGATGAATCGTCTTAGCGCCTCAAAAAAACGCTAAAGAATCGATATTCATGATCACCTGTGCGGACGCCAGAGGTCGAATCTCGTCCGTACTCCTGTCCCCCTCACACATCCAAATTAGTTATTGTTGAGCAGTTTTCTGCAACCAAGTAGTACATGATTATTTGTATGAGGGACATTCATGCAAAATGATGGTGATATGTTAATTAGATTAATATATTTGGTGTGCAAGGAATAAATTATGATTATAAATAGTCCGCTTTACACTCCAGATCATGGAATATGAGAATTCATTGCAGTATTCATTGAAATGTTTTGGGTTTTTTTTTTATAAGCGGATTTTTTAACTCATGCAGTTAGATTTCAACTAGGCAATAAAATGTGGCGTATCTTTGAATGCAAGTTGTATAATGTAAAATTTCTGGTAACTTTATGAAGAGTAAACCATTTTACAAACTATAAAAGTGATATGTTTTAATTCTTATACGATCATCAATTTAAAACTTGCCACTATTTGACCTAATTTCTATCCTTAACTATAGTTTGAAAGATAAATAGTTTAGGGAAAAATTACGTTACTCCTTAGTTTAGTTTGTAGAACGTAATATGTACAGCTATAGGCGATATCAAATTTACATGTAAAAGTTTTTATTAGTATTTGTTATGCCCTGGTACATTTTAAAAATTACCTTCAATTCCTACTCACCTTTGAGTTAACTTTTAAAAAGTGTGTTGTGTGGAGTCTTTGCTTAGAAAAGGAGTGTGAATAGTAAATACAACTTAACGAGTTCCAAAAACAATACAACTGCTTAATAGTGTTCATTCAAATGAATTATGCAGACAAACAAAATTTCTGTTACAATATGTGGGATAAAAATGATTAAATGTTTTCACTGAATAATAAAATCGTTATTCTTAGTTCCAACATTCAAATTAATTCATGTTTGTTTTTCCAAGATATAAATTTATATGTTCAAGGTGAAGAAGGTAGAACTTAATTATGCAGTTGGACCTTCAATAAATTAAACAAGTCGATTACTATGTGCGTTTGATTTTATGGCTATTAATTTAGTTAGTTGATCAATCAATAAAAACTCGACTCCTCCCCATTTTTAACTTTTATTGCCAACTGGTGTTGCATGGGTTATATAGAATATGTAAGTACGATTTTAATATTATGGAGCTCTTGGACCAACTTTTTCATAAGCTACTCAAAAGAAGTCATAATATAAAATCTCTATTCTTATCCCATCACCTATAAATAAATCTGATACTATCGATTAGAAAATCTTGATATACTCTTGTACTGTCAAAATGCTGGTAAAAAAAAATCTTTGAACAAAATTTACGAAAATTTTCAAACTACTATTAATTGTAGTATTAGAGATCAATTAGTGTATAATTTTATATATACTTTGACAAATATAAATTTTATATTCATAATAATAATAAACTAATAATATATATATCAATTTTAATAGAAAAAACTATTTAATGTAATTTTTTATTTATATTTATATATTTATTATTGTTAAATATCAAAATTGAACCATGATTTATGATGTAAAGGCGTCATCATGGGTATGCATCGAATAAAGGACAAAAAAAAATACTGTAACGAACTGAGTAGAATTTGAAATTAATAGTCGGAATAAAAACATTAGGCGTAAATGCACTAATTATTTATTTAAACGCGTACTTATATGATGCGGCTTCTTAATAACAGAGTTACAGAAATTTTAGTTTCTTTATTTCTCTGCGTGTGTACGAGTAGCAAATAATGAAAAAGTTAATTATGCCACGTGTTTCATGTGTCAATAGCAACGTGTTTCAAATCCAGATCAATAAGTATTCTCTAAATTCATGAGCTTAAAGAACTTTGCAAATCGAATTAGACACACTGTTATATATAACATAATGTACTAATGTTACTGCTTTTTTTATGTAATTAAATTTTAGAGTTTGTAGTGTGATGGTTATTGATTTTCTGAATAGAGGTTCTTTTTGTGCGAGTAAGAAACTTATTCCATCGTTAAATATAGTAGTGATTATAATTGATATATCAGTAATCATAAAAAAATTCTAAGATTAATAATAATAACTATCAAGATTTTTTACATGAATAAATAAGCGCTAATGCTTGCTTGGCTTACGAAACTCTGTGTTGTAATGATATTGATGGTTACGTGGAATAATAAGGACTCTTGTTTTTTATAACTTAGTACTTTCCTAAAGTAATTGGTGAATATTCAAAAAGTAAAGGAGTATCCAAATCTTTCTAGGGCTTTTGTAAGTAAAACAATGGAAAATTATATTTATTTGGCATACTTCTTTCGAAACAACCTCAGTTTTTTATATCACGCATTTTTTAGATTCAATTCTTGTTACTTTCGCGCCATCCCTCAAGTTTTATGTAAATACGAAAACGGACGTTGAGTCGTAGAAGTAGTATCACTTGATATCCTGTGATCAATCGACACTACCCCTAGAGATCCCAGTAAGATCAAAAAACCGAGTAAAAGTGATAGATCGCGAGTCATGTCTACTAACGTCGCTCTTTTTCACCATTCCAGTGGGTGAAGGGGTCCTATAAACTATCTATATTAAAATTCTTATAACCGTAACCATTTTACTATTTACGCTAGTCGGCGCTCAACGCTCAACGTTTTCCCGCAACACAACGAGGCACATTACTGGCGACAGCTTTGTGCAGGTTAGAGTACCTGCAATTTATTGTAATAATAACCATACTTCCAAAATGTGGAATTAGGGTTTGTGGATCGGTGGTTCATTACTTCTGAAACTGATAACTGAACTAAAAGATTAACTGTTACATAACTCTAGCTGTTTCAAAATCAGCATTGTTTAAAACACAAAGCGAACACCAGGTTTTCAACGTTACATACGAGATCTTCTCAACCGTTCGATTCCCCTCAAATCCAATAATGTTAGTTTATTAGTTTATTACTTTAACGTTCCCAAGTGTTTAGTGTATTTGATTTTTCAAAATAATACACGATACATACATTTCTTAATCGCAATTTTTAAACTTCTTTTTTGACGGTACTACAAATGTAATTGCAAACAGTTATTATTCACAACAGCGTTCCTCTTTTAACCTGGTTTAGATGTTACACACTTCACTAGACTTGCTAACCAAAATTGTTTGCGTTGGTATTTTAAAAAAATAAATAGATTTTCATGATACCAACCCAGTAGGCCTAGCGACGACTATCTATGCAGAAGCGTTAATACTACTATAGTCCAAGAGCCTCGGAACTTGTTGTGTCTATGTCGAATAAACTACTATGTTATATAGTGGAAGTGTCCATTTAGTTATTAATAAAAATTACTGTGTAGAATGGAAGCCAAGCAAATTCTTATTTTGGAATACAGGAAAGTCGATTAAATGACCTAGTTCAACTTTGCCACCGTGAAAATGTGGCCCCCTCTAAAAATCCTATATAATCATTTTATATAACTGGGATACACGTTTCACTAGTATATACAAAACAGTATCACTATATCCACTGTATGTTTATAGTAACCATCTAAATTGTACTCGTAATTTATTTTAATTCTCTTTTAAATGGACTTCTTATATTAATTGAGAGTTGAATCACATTGTGAGACTTCATTGTTCCATTTTGTGTTTAAAAAAACAAAACCTTTATGAAGAACTCTGAGCTTAGTAGGTTACAAGAATTAATAATGGATTGCTTTTTATAAAAAGGGACCAACATTTCTCTGATATTGTACATTATAATACCGTTGTAACGTAGTCCTTGATTCATGGAATTACAAGCCGTCATAACATATAAAGAAAGCATATCCAGATCTGTTGCCATTAACATACACAACGTTTGACACTATATTAGCTTGTGGTAATGATTCTGAGTATAGGGTAGACCACCGTTAGTAGCAAACAGGGATATTTTAAATATTGTCGTACTTTTTCCTGTGATTCTTCAATTGGTTTCGTTGTGTATCATCTATGTAAATCTAAACCACATAACTATAATACTAACTCAACTCCAAATTCTAATTATAATTAATTACCATCAGGACAATATCAACAGGAAATGTAATATAGTTAATTTGGTCTTCAAAAAACCAATATTTTTAAACATTCGTACCACACACAATCACACACAGAGAGGGAGATGAGACGAGTGAGGCGGGGGGGGGGACCTGGGAGGGGTGAGAAGAGAGAGAGAGAGAGAGAGAGAGAAGAAGAGAGAGAAGAGCAGAGAGAGAGAGAGAGAGAGAGAGAGAGAGAGAGAGAGAGAGAGAGAGAGAGAGAGAGAGAGAGAGAAGAGAGAGAGCAGTCTTAATTGAAGTCAGAAATACAAGCCACTTATAATACAACATTTATATAAAGATTTTCCTGGATTTTAATGGAAGTTAATGTCCGAAAATGTATAGCATATATCTTTAATCTGAATGAAAAATTATATTAAAAGTTATTACTTGCTTTTACAGTAAGTTTCAAATTATACGGATACATAAAAAAACTTACCATCAATAAAATTAAATTTATTGTGTTAACGGACGCTCCTGGCTGAGCTCATCAAAAAAAATTGTCACAAACCTCATGTTAATATCGAAACTACTTAGAAAGGACTTCAGGCTCCATGAAAATGTGGGGGCACCGTTGACAAAACTCTGAGATAAAAAAATTTGGCAAAAGAGATCTATCATTGCACCAACAAAGAAAATAAAATTTATACATCAGGAATGTTCAAATTGCAACCCAATGAAATGGACGAAATTGGCGGTCATGTTGTGGTTGAGGAAGCTTAAACCGGATGTTTTTAAATTGTCTCTGAGCAGCGGTTTCAAATCCGATTCAATCAATCTTTTCAAAACTTCCAAATTTTTGAATTTGCTAAAGATTTTATGTCGAGAAAACACAACATGGGCCGGTGTGGCAATTATTTGTTTGTTCCTACAAAAACTTCTTGTGATTATGAATTTTTCAAGTATCAATAGAAGAAAACTTTGAACTTAAGTTCAGTAACTAAATTTTTGAAAAATGAAGGTGTGAAGATTATAATTATAAACTCATTGGGGATAAATAATTATTATTGGTTTGTCATGGTTTGTATGGGTGTAGTACACCACCTTTTTTAGCATACTCGAACTACTTTTTGCTTAAGTTTTTTTACAGACACTATAAATATTCATAATAATTGGCGACTCTCTCACCATTAATACACTCGATCCCACCCGACCCTGACCCCCAGCGGCTTCCGTTGTCCGTGTATACACGACTATCGAGGAGTGACCGTCAACAACGCGCACCGCAATCCGACAATGTAACTCACAACAACGTCCAAACACCACAGTCTCTGTTGGTGCCCACGGCTATCGCTGACCACTTTGCGCAGGAGTTCGTGGTTTCTGGATGCAAAATGGAAAATCCAAAAGCCAAAATAGAAATTGCATGAGCCAATAAATTTCCAGAGCATTTCCAGCTTAATAATTGTCTGGCTATGAGATTTGGGATTGCTGGGGCACGGTTATATGATGCATGATTATGTTCAAAGCTTTTAGTGAGGGGTTTTATTACTACTCTGATTAATTCTTGTCCCATTTTGAAAAACTAAGTAAAATCTCAAGACTCAAAAATTTCATGGATCACTGGGGACTCTTGGGTTTTCTCGAGTGAGGCTAGAAATTCTATTACAAAATATTCATCTCATCTCAAACGAGGGAGGAATCAAAAATGTTTTTCAGGTAACTTATCGGAGGATCTATTTAAAGGGGTCATCAGAGCTGCCTCAAAGCTTATGACGTTAATAGAGACTTGGGTGGGGAGTGAAAATATTTCCTAAACTGCATGGAAAAGTGTATACTGGCTTTTTCTCCAAATGCTTTAAAAAATTCCAAATCGTTTGGCACTGTCGAATTAATTGAAACTAGTTGAAGACAAATTGGAAAGAGGCAAATGAATTCAATCAATACATTTCCTCCGTTTTGGTACATTGAGACCCTCCGTTTAAGGAACCGACAACTACATGATGAAATTGGAAACCCCGTTGCATCCATGGACCTTTGCTCCTGCTGTGTTGAGTTGTGATGAGCGCGTTTCATTCAAAGTCTGAAATCGTAAAAATCTTGTGATGCCCAGACTGGATACTTCCCCAATTTGGTTATCTTAAACGAGCTTACAAGCACATTTGAGACTATCTAACAAAATTGATCAATGTACTATTGGCAACGGGAATCTTCCCGTTTCTTTTGAAAACAGCCAAAAAATATATCCCAGTTTTACAAAAAGGGGCGTAAATGCCTGACAAACAACTACCATCCGATTGCAATCCTTCCCAACTCAATTCAGCAAGATTTATGAAAAGTTTTTTATGAAAGCCTCGCAGGCTTTATGAAAATTAATGAGATCCTGAATCCGAGAACAATTTGGAGTTCAGGACTAAACAAATCCACAATTGGGACGCAGTGAACACAACCTTTAGGGAAGATATTGTTCCGATGGATGGGAAAAAGGCGAGGAACATGTGATTAAGCATATTTTCTTGAACTTTCCCACAGCTCTTTCATGTGTACACCATGAAACACTGATGACACTCCATTTTAGAAGTTGTGGCGGGCGGGGTCTCCCGTTACTGTGGCTCTCTTTCTACACGAAGGGACCGAGATCACTTCGTGGGTAGATTTTGAACGTCACATCGAACACAACAACATACAAATGGTCCGATGGTCTCCCTCAGGGATCTAAACATAGAGGGCCTCTTTTGTTTCTAGTCTATGTCGGCAGACTGAATTCGAGTAATCCAGTATGTGTAACTGTTTCAATATGCTGGACGACACGACTCTCTGATATAAAAGCAACTCCAAAAAAGATCTTGAAATGTCAACTCTGTCATGAAATTGACATTCATGCGTTCAATATTTCACTTGACATGAATTTGAAAACCCAATCAATCCACAATCAAATTTTGTTACATTTCTTACCTTAGTCAAAGCGTGTATGGGACAACTAGAAGTAATGGCCCAGTCCGTGTGTTGTGGGATGAAGTACCTTATTCGAGGAAACGAATTCAAAAATATTCCTGGGACTGTCATTGATAGTGGTCTGACATGGATATGGTCATGTCGACCACAACTGTGCTATAGAGTATGCCCTCAGGGCTTTGATGCATATGCGGCACCAATGTTATTGTCCTTTCCCAAAGGGGTATTAAAAAACTGGCCTACTTTGGCCCCCCCCCCTTATTCACCCTACACTTTATGCGTAAGGAGTGAGAATTTTTGGGGGTGATGTGCCAAAAAAATAGATTCGTGTTTTCAGGCTGCAAAAGAGAGCAGTGAATCATTCAAAAAATTGAAATTCAGAGATTCGTTGAAGGATACTTTTTTTTGGAGATTGGATTATTGACTTTACCTTGCTTTATATGTATGAGGTGATCGGTGTCCTGCGAGTTACGAAATGTCAATTGAATTCGTTGTAGAAACGTCATTCACATTCGAAACTAGAGGCAGGGCACACCTTAAGAATCTCAGCAAAACATATAGGCCGACACTCCTCTCAACAACCTCCACTTCATGTTGGTGTCAGATTAAAATCAATAAGCTCTCTCACGGAATAACAAATGTCAACAACCCAAAAAACAATTCAAAGCTCGTCTTAAATGCCTATAGGTGTTAAATGCGTTTTGCTCATTGTCGAGGAATTCATTTATGAGTCGCTGGAATAATTTAAAACGATTATAATATGTAAATTGTTTGAGATCTGAAGTCAGTGTGGCTGTATATGAGTGCGTGTAGAAAAATGTATGTCTGACTGTGTGTAATCGTTGTATTGGTTAACTGTGGTAATATTTTGACGATTGCGTTTCATTGATATATTGTCTGATGACATTAAAGATTTTATTATTATTGTTATTTTTCTTGTTCTTGTTATTGATCGCGTCTTTAAGCTAATTCATTAAGTAGGAAGTTGAATTGTAGACAAAACTTTCGGAAATACAATAAGCCCATACTAGTGGTACTAGGTGGCCACTCTGTAGAGAGAAATCACGGTCCGTTTTGAGCTTAAAGTTTTAATGAATGGAGTTTTTAAGGTCATTGTTTGTCACTGTATGTGGGGTAATCTTGGTAAGGTTTTAGCATGTAACTAGATCAAATTAATTTGTATTAATGCGATTCTTAATACGAGAATATGTATATTATAGAGGAAATATAAGATAGCGGAAATTAAGTTTTTGTATGAATCACTAGAGACCAACAATTCAGGGATATAATAAAATTTTTAAATTATTTGATTTTAAGTAGGGGTGCAAATAACTTAAGTAACTCGACAGAAGAAAACTTTATACGTTTGTGTTAAGAACTTTATAATAACTCATAACAAACTACTAATCTAAATTAGTTTTATTCACTAAAGATACTGAAAAATTTTTTAATGCATATTGTTGTGTTCTCTGTCTTACGTGAGTCATGGACTGTTATTTACAGAAGTCTACATTTCGATATTCTTTCAAATGGGACTCGACTCTTTTTTCAGCTTTTTGAATTCTTCAATCACCGCAAAAAGGTTTAAAGAAAATAAATTATCAATTTTCGATATGTCTTAATATTCCTCATAAATATGACTCATAGTCATTTAAGTCTGAATATAACTATGTTCCCCTTTCAATTATTTATCAGGAGATCATACTACCTTTCTTTATCCAGACTGATATTTAATACGAGTCAACCAATTTGATATAATTTCACATGTTTGTTCACTATTGCTATTGTCCCTACCATAATGCATTTATATACATATGGAGGAGGTCCATCACAGCCACATCCCCGGACAGGACATGAGCACGCAGAAGATAATAAATTAAAAATTTCCAGTCCCTCGGTGGTGAAGGGCTTTGCTAAACTCAATCAATTAAAAATTCATGCCTTCGGCAAAGAGATTAGATTTAATTCTGTAAATCTATATATATAAACAATGAATGTTTGTGTGTTTGTCCTTTATGGAAATCGGTGAATATTTTGGACCGGTGCGATGCATGATGAAAATTGTGTACGTATATGATTTATTTTGTCCCCAGGAGAAGGTTTATAAGCTTCTGCCCATCCCCTTTTTCCCGATCAGGATTCCGCCCACTGATTACAGAAATACCCATAAGAAATGCATTTGCAGCAAACATATGTTAAACGTCTTTTCAAATTTTAATCAGCTGTTCTTTCGTAAACATATTTTACACTTAATAGTTTTAAAGCACTAGAGTAAGCTTTTAAGAGAAACGACAAATTTTGTTTAAACTGTTTTTGCAATCACCTGTTAAACAGTGACTTTACTATCCAGATAAACAATTCAAATTTGACGTAAAAAATTCAACCTTTAATACTGCAATATTTATTTATTATAAACCAATGTCAATGCTTGATCAGAAGAGTAATGCAGATATCATAATTACTATTCTTAGTTGGCTTACAAATATAAAGAATGTTATAAAAATGAACATTTTAGTGTGTTGTTTTTTGACAGAGTATAGGTTCTCAAAAACTCCGTGTGAACCTATTTCTCGATCGAGACAAAAAGCAAGCTTCAATCGTTGCATCGGAGATATAACTAATTTAATCTAAAATTTATTAATAGTAAAAAAATAATTTAGATAAGTAATATAAGGACTTCGGTTCTTAAGATTTGCGATGCGAAGCCGTGCGGTAACAGCTAGATAGAGGCAGGAAATTATGGTAACATACCTTCATAATTCGCCCAAGAGGCTCACGTTGGAACGTGCTATCAATTATCTCAGCATGTTTAGAATGTGATAGAAAATGAATAAGTGAATACTAGTGGTACTGTATTTCAACGGGAAATTGCGTGCGAAGCCGCGGGCAACTTTTGCAAAAACAAAAAATTATTGAAATGCGCAGCATAACGCGCGCCGGGGGGGCCGCTAGTTTATTATAAAAATTAATAATTTTCTCTTTTCACAAGGGATATTTATGGACTCTAGAATACGTGTCTCAAGCCGTTAACAATAATTTTGCGTTGAATCCATGTACGTTACTATATTTGAGTACAGTACTTGTTTCTGGCTCATCACCTAACAGTAAAAGTTGAGACATTGGGGGTAGGTTAGTTTACTACAAGAGAACAAAGGATAAGATGGAGAGACTCAAAAGATCCGACTGTTAACGACGATACTGACATCCGTTTCCGGCGTCGGGAGACCGTAGGCCCACAGCAGACAGACAGACAGACGGGACCACAGATATCAGCATACAATGAGAAACAGCCGTCTAATCGTACGAACAGGTTCAAAGTACATAATCAGCTGCATGCGGTCCTACATTGGAATGTCGCTGACTATGTATAAAGATAGCGAGTCCCAAAAACGAATCCGAACCCATACTCTATTCGTCATTTCTATTGCTAATGTTACAAAAAATTTGTTATATTGAATAATGTTTTTATGAATAAGACCTGCAATTTATGCAATCAGTTGTGTTTGTAAGTTTATATCTGTTAATATAAACAAAGTCTGGACGTTTTCTATAAAATAAATCGGTTATCCCGTTGCCCCAAAAAATCTGTAAACCCTAACACATTTATATTTGCTTTTATCAATCACGTCCAATGTCATGTAAGATGGATAAAGATGACGACATTGCCATGAGAAGAATTTTTCATGGCTTACATTATTTTTTTCGACAAAGTTATAAAACACTATAAAACTGAGTTCGAGTCTAATTCTAGATACTGAACATGGCGTGTTGATTCCGGAAATGGTAACTCACTAGAATAAATTAATAAAATTTTAATTCTTTTTTAAACTTAGGTCAGAGAAACAGTGTAATCAGTGATTGCCCTGTATCATGACGTTTATGTCCAATTATTTCCCAAAACAAATGTTTATTGTAGTGATTTTTAAACACACTTCTAGTTGATGTATAATAGCGACCTTCTGGGTGTGGAAGCTTAACATTTCACTAAAATTCTTTACTTATAATATCTATTTTATATCTGAAATTCCAGTTTTCCTTCGTCATACCATCAATAAGCTATATTAGTATTTTTTATTTAACTTGAGGTGCTTTATTAGCCTGTTTACATTTTTCTTGACTATTGCAGTCGTAAACTGTTTTGAGTTCCAGATATTAGTGATCAGTAACTCGTGAGTCACAAAATAAAATTTCAGCTACTAGTTTAAAAACAATGGCCGTTGAAACGTCTTTGAAATGTTTATAGAATTTACATGTTGTAATTTTATATAAAATAATACAATAATTTAAAAGGTATTTATTTATATAATATTTTGTAGATAAGTATACTATTCAGATGTTAGAGATATTGAACATGTTATGTCTTTACTTCAAAACAGTTTTATACAAAATGTATTAGATAAATGACGTCTACAAATTTTTATACTTTAAAAAATTATATCCTAGACACTCATGAAATTAAAAGATTTTAAAATACTTTTTATTTGATTTATTGTTGAAAAAAATGAAATATATGTTTGTATTAATTTAACAAAACACAAAGGTGTTGCGACAGTAAAAGAATAGTCGGGTAAACACAGTGTGGTGCAACATGCAGACATGTTTTATAACAAAGTGACAAGAGTGTCACCACATAACAGTGAAGTGCGTATCTTGTAAACTTTACTGTTTATCTCCCTTTACCACTTCTCTCCATATCAGGTGAGTACGCGTACGACATGAACTGACATGTTGAACCAGAGACTCAGGCTGATCGACATTGTATATCAATATATCCCAGTGTGCTTTATTGTTATATGGTATGAACTAGAACATGTCATAGCATTCGAGATAGGAACGCTCTTGTAAAGAATGTATTTATTTATAAAGTTTATTATTGAATCAGGACTTAGTAAAAAAATTTTAATATCAGGAAATTATTACGTAATTAAGAAAAAATATTTCATGCAATTACTATTTTAATTTGTTTATGTTTATTTTTTTATTGAAAGAGATAATTAATCATTTAAAAATAATATATTTCTCGATGCCACACATCTCATAAATTAGATATCCATTGCTTTTTATCAAAAGATATGTTCTAATAAGACCGATTACAGTTTAAATATTCTCTGTTTTGAAATTTGTTTTTTACGGAGAAGGGGGTTGTAAAGTGTTAAGACTTACGTATTTATTAGTATAAAACAAAATTCAGTAGAATCAATGTACAGTTGTTGCTGGAAAGGAAGTTTGTTATTACAATTCGAGACAAACATCCTCGGATGTAAGTGGAATACGCACATCCGCCCAGACACCGATGGATGATACAAACAGGAATGCTTGTTTAAGCATGGTGAAATGCTTATTTCTAAGAAACCGTGCGACGATTGTAAGGGACATAGCCATGCTGATATGAAAAATGGTATCTCACCCATTAGGTGATGGAGAGATTTTTTGGCAGAGGCTGTCGGTTCGTGAGCTGGCGGGGCATCAACATCAAATAACCACCACAACGAGGAGAGAGGAGGGAAATCGAGGAAGGTATTCGAAATGCGACGACGTTCGGGATTTGCAGTGCTTGTGTTCGTGTGCGGGGGAAATATCCTTTAGGCGTAATAAGTGTCAAGTGCAATAAAATGTAAGTAATTTAGGGACGTAGAGTATTATGTATTCAGGGTTATTAATCATTTACAATTCTCAACGTACCTGTACCTAAAATAATTGAAAAGAAAAGATTTAATGTGTAGAAATAAATGAATAGTTTAAATATTGAAATTCATATTTTTCTTTATTTCATATATTTATATTAAATATTCGAAAAGTCATCATGTGTTTTAATCATGTAAAGAGTTATGTAAAATGTTTAGATATTTAAAAGAAAAGTTTTCTCAGTTAGTCCCATGAACACGTATTTATTGAAACAACTACAAAACTTACTAGTAAATGTTATAGTTAATTAAATATTTAAATCATAAATTGTAAAGATGAATAACTAATATTTATATGTGTTTCAAAGTATTAAGTGTATTAAATTTTGTGCTCAATATGTCGGTTGACGTTATACAGTGTTTAATTAAAAATTTTAAAATCAATGTTCTCATGTGGTTGCTCTTAGAATGCTCTTAATGCCGTTGCCATTACAAATAAAATATGTATTGGTTCAATTTGAGGGTGTTATTTAAATCCTCTCACAGCAACCCCCTTGCTCATAATATATTATAATGTTTCACCACCTTAAATTCTTACCAACCCTACAAACCTTAAAAAAGGCATACAGATTTTCTAGACATTTGCGATCGTTTTAACGATTACACACTATATATTTAGCATTTTAAGCAATTTGGATCGTGGGACACATATTGATTATCGTTTAAGGTATTAAATCTATTTTAACTTGGTATTTAGTTTCGTTGATAATAATTATGTTCTCAAAGATTTTTCGCTTTAATCTCTACATTTTAATTTATTTTTTTAGGTTTCTACTATTATAACGAGGTTTACATCGCGCTACTTGATTTGAATATAATCAGTAATACGTTTATAGAATTTCAATTAAGGTAAAATAACAGTTATTTGAGTATATAAAACAGTAATTGCCAATATTAGGGATATTCTAAAAATTTAAAGACAAGAGTTACTAGGCAACTCACTCATTCAACTCCATTCCATTCACAACCCTTAATCTTATACCAACCTTACAAACCCCCTTACATGGTGGAGGCGCTAAAATTGGAATTGGCATTCAAATTCCTCACATTGGGCGAGCACATATGTTTTCATAAGGTAGCTGCAAATTAGAATAAATATATCATAAGAAAGTATTTAACTATATTAGCTACTTAAGTGACTAACCCCCATAATTTACCTAAAAGACTTAGATTAAAAACTTTAAAAAATACTCAAAATCTTTTTCAAACCCGTAATTTAGAAGAATGCCATGTAAACACTATAATAAGGATATCAATGACATGTAAAAATAAATGGAAACATAGACTACTTGAAGATTTATATACCATTGAAGGACACATACAGGACTCTTCCAAATTGACCATAGTAAAAATATTAATATAAAAATGGGAATTACATATTAGAGGGACATCAGAACTGTAGCGGGACCTCAGACCTATCCTAGTGGCACTTTAAGTAAACTTAAACTTATATAGCTCAAGTCACCCTATATTAAAAAACCATCTTTAATAATTTTAACTACACGAAAGACTCTTGTTTTAAAGGTTATTTTTGACGATGGAAGGATTGTGAAGGAACAGCGATTTTTTCCGGACATTTGCCATCGTTCGTGAAATCAAGAAACAGTCTAACACTACGTTTCGAGATCTGCAATCTGATCTCTTCTTCAGTAAAGAACTAAAACCTTATACATAATTACAAATAAGTTAAATAACAAATCTTACTAAAGCGTTGTGGCTC
This sequence comes from Homalodisca vitripennis, assembly GCF_021130785.1. Classification (NCBI taxonomy): domain Eukaryota; kingdom Metazoa; phylum Arthropoda; class Insecta; order Hemiptera; family Cicadellidae; genus Homalodisca; species Homalodisca vitripennis. The sequence continues at coordinate 33,865 of NW_025780044.1, forward strand.
GCCTAAGTCAGGAATAACAACCCTTACATGTTGTTGTTCAACTTCACGAACACTAAAGACAGCACTTAATTCCAAAACTATACAAAACACTAATCATTAAAAGTAAACTACGGAAATACGGGGTCACAAGGCGTCTTCACTCGTCTACTGACTCACTTACGACTGCCAGAGGGGAATAGCCCAATGGCAATCGTGCACGGAATGGCTAAAACAAGATGGCGGACATACAACGGGGAAGGGGAACAGGAATGTATAGGCCCTTTTCATTATTATTGGTATCATGCGAGATGAAATTCTTACAAAACCATATTGGTGACTCCGCATTGGTTTATTTACAAATATCGAATCCGTTTGATACTTTTTTTGGGTTTTCCCTCTTTAGTTCATTTTTTAGAATTCGGCAACCAAAGCGGCACTAATCTCGACTGATGGTTGATTGATTGGGGGTTTGGTCTGCCAATTTAATGTATGTTGCCTCAATTAATTTCCTTTTGAAGAAATTTGGTTCCCGATGTATTATGTGGTCTTCATCCCAATTCATTATGATGGTCTTCGGACCAACCAATGGTGTGCAATTTTTTGACTTGTTCTGATGAAACCATTTCTCGTGTTTTCTTTGTGTTCTTTTATTCCTTAGTTTAGTGGTCTTTTTGTCTAGCCTATGTTATTCCCTATTGCAGTACTATTTTATACTGTTTAAACTCAGTTTTTGGCATTCTGTGTGCCCATTTTCTTGGTTTTTGTTTTACGAGAATTTGTCTAAGAGTGTTGTGATTTTTAAACGCTGGGTTCTAATGTTTACTTTCTACTATCTTCTAATTTTCTCCGATAATCCCGGCACATAAGGGGGATTGAATAAAACGCAAATTTTTTTCAAAAATCTGTTTTTTTTGATCAGGTAGATTCTTCTGGGTCGTTTGCCTTATTAATTAACTATTGAGGGTACCATTGCTTCTGAGATCCGATTCAATCTTCTTAGAAATTCTGTCTTTTAGTCCATTCTTTATCTGGCACAAGCCTTTGCTCTATCAAACAACGCGTAGGCTACACCTTTTCTTGACAGATTTTTGATGGGTTGGGGATTGATTATTTAAAAATTATTTCCTGTGTGTGTTTCTTTCGAAAACAGTTGTCATTAAGGGACATCCCTATCTCTTAATACACACACATCCAAAAAGGAAGCTCTGTTGGACTTTCACTTCCATTGGTGAGGCGGATGGAAGGAGAAAGAAGAATTACTATTAAATGTGATTCAATATGATTCAACAAAATTCCTGTTTCCTTCACGAAAGACTCACGGTAGTGAGAGGACAGGATAAAACTATAATGTATTAGCTACAACCGAGGAATTTTCTAGCACAGAGAACTAATTTTATATGACTCAGTACATACCCCTGAGGGCGCCGAACTTCTAGACACAAGCCACCCCAAACTATAGCACAACCTTACGAGCACTCAATAACCTGAAGACTAACACAGCAACCGTGGGAAGTAAAACATACCGCTAATATCGCTGGACTTACAAGGTCTCCAGAGTGAAAATCACACACGATTTTTTTTAGACAAATTCTTAGTGGCGAGCAACTTCTAAACAGATGGAAACTGATAACACTTATAGTTAAATTTATTGCCAGCGCATTTATCCGGCACGAGCTACTAACTTGGCTTTCAAACCGCTACAAGCAAATACAAAGAGGGGAAAGTCGATTACAATGGGATCAACTTGCTATAATGTTTCACATGGTTTTTCACATCATTAGCACAACCCAGAGTTACAGATAATTTTTAAAAACTCAAAATACAGGAAGAGAACGAGCGAACATAACCTATTTTTTATGATATATTAACAACATAGCCGAAGATATGTACCTACAATAAGGGACACGCCAAATTATACATTTTATTATAAAGGGGATTAAATTAAAACCGAAATGTGTGATCGAGTTATAGGCCTGATAAAACTGACACCTTAAGTGAATATAGAGACCATTTATAAAGTACAGAAATTGGTAGGTGAAATATTTCTATTCAAACATGCGGGGAAAATTAAACTATAAAAATTAAAACACTAAATATTACCAAAATATCAGATTGAACATATATTTCCTCTTGAATAAACAGTTGGGCTGTTAGATATCAAGAATTTTAAAAAAACACAGGAGTATTAGAAGTACAGCAATTAACACTAAATGTAACAGTCCCAAAAGATTAATAATTATTATAAGCACACACATCAGACACATTAGGATTAGCTCCTTCAATAGGTATAGAGTCTCAACACAGCCATCGAAAACAGTAGGTATACTTTAAAATATAAAAGAAATGTCGTGCATATTCTTTCAGAAAGGGAAGATTGGTACAGATACATGTTTAAATATTAATAAGCGCATCAAATTACCCAAAAAATGGATCCGCACTTACTACGATAGGACATGTACATTAGCGCAATTTTGATACCAGAGCCTTTGCCGTGTGGAACCCATCCCTACTACGAGTGACACAGGAAAAAAACAAGGATTGGCAGATATAGGACGGCATAGTAAATTTATAGCAAACCACATTTAAACCCCCTCAAGAACCCAAAAACAAAAAGTCCTTGATGTTTTACAAAAATACTGGCATCTTATTTTACAAAAAGGTTATTATTTTAAAACTCCTGCAACATACATCCTGTTTAACTCGAATTTTATAAACTGGAATACGAATCCTGTAAAAGTCTACCACCATATAGGCCAGAGATAAAACAGATGAAAGGGAAAAAATTAAAAAAAATTATTGGGCGATTTAGTACTAAGGCAATATATATTAGAGGAATGTCAGGTTTACACAGAATATGCAAGCCCCAAGATTTTTAGTGAAAATTAAAGGATGGAAGGCGACAGAATAGTAGCGAGATCTCAGGGAAAGGTTAATGCACAGTTCGAAAACAGCTGCCCACCCCATTCCTTCAGTAAACCTGCGTTTTAAGCCTTCTTTGATATCAAAGCGCACTACATTTACAAATGTTAGACCTTAAGAAAATTGCATTTTAGTACAAATGGAGCAGTTAGGAAAGATGATAGGAAATATCCTATAGCCATAAAAACACCGGATAGACTTCTTACAGTTTTGCCGACACTGCCGATGTGACTTTCAACTTCAACCTACATTATCTTAGTAAATCCTTGAATGCGAGATCAACCGTCCACTTTATAACAAAGTCATTTGTTTACGTAGATGACTCTAATTTGGGATGGGGATATCATTTGTAAAAATGAGTAGCATAATTAGAAAACTATTGTGAGGAACTACCAAAAAGGTAATTTGAAACTAAATACAATACATAGTGTAAATTTCTGTACAACAAGTGTAAACTTTTAGGACAGAGGTATCAGGTGAAGGCAATTTCCACCCTCAAAATCAGATATTGTAGAAGTATCTACAGGAAATTTTTAAAAAGACCAACTAGTGTAAGGCCAGTGGAGAAAATTTTTAGGATGCCTCAGGATTCTTTCCAAGATTCATCAAAAATTATGCCAAATAGCACAACCTCCTTACTGAGATAATTAAAATATTCAATAAAAACGTAGCATTAATGTGTGTGACGGACCTATGTGAAAGGCCTTTAATAAAAACTCATACAAATTTCTTGACAAACCACCATACTATCACATTTGAAGGGACAACAGGGAATGCACACATGTTATGTAGATAGCAGATGCGGAGCAGGCGGTTAGCTACAGTTAGGGATGAAAGAAATAATAGAGAATGTACCAATTTTATTACATGTCACAAAAAATAATCAAATACCCAATTGCGTTACAAGCAATGCTGCACGTGAATGCTAGCGCCTAACCTATGCTGTATAACTACTTCAGAAAATTCTCGCTTTGTAGACAAAACAACGTGTTTATCCGTTACTGTGCCGCTTACAGTTTTATAAAAATTTTTAAGCACACCTTTCCACTAGACTAAAAACAAGATTAGCACTGATTAATTAACAGACTACTAAATTTGTAGTAAAACATAACGTGCGCGCTCAAAACATGCTAGCGAAGACTTAAGCAGAAATCCCTTATGAACAACCCTTTTTGGATCAATGAATTCACAGAGTGTTGATTAATGTCGTATTTTAATACAGACCAAATCAACCTGCCTAGATTACAAGCTCAAGGGTCAGTTATTTGAAACAAATACGCTCTTGCTATGACCTCCACCTTGGAGGCTGGTAAATAAAAAATCAGAGGGTTCAAGGAAATTATTGAAGAATAGATGGATTGTTATATTTCAAAACCTTTCACCTAGAAACTTATTGGCTATACCCCCTAAAAAACAAACACAAGAAATATTAAAATATATTCCATGACAAACCCCTACAGGGCTGGACACTTAGCACATTAAACAAAAAGCTTCAAAAATAAATTACGATGATCACTGGCCCCGAATTAAAGATAACGTGAATATCTCCAAAATATACAAAAACTTGTGAAGAATGCCGACTAGTAGGCCCAAAAACCGAAAAAAAATTTACGGCTTACTGAACCTATTGGACCTCCATTAATGCCTTTGACAGAATAACAATAGACTTTGTATGTAAATATTAACATAGTAATGGTTTTAAAAAATTTATCCCTGTTGCAAACCCGATGCCTGCACTAGAAAAAAGGCGATTTGCACCCCTTGTAGAAATGCAATGCGTAACACGGTCGGTAGCGCAAAGAATTTGATTAAATCTATTTCTGCACATTTGGATTTCCTGAGGATTTATTAATCATGACAGAAGAATACACTTTATGAATTCTGATAATTACACAGTTACTAAATGCACACTGGATTAAGCATAGGCCAGGCCGCTGCTTATATGTCACAAGTACAAGGTGCGGTTGAAAAATAACAACCACACGCTAATCAAGGCAATATCTCTTTACGTTGTGGAAAAACCCCAAACTTGGTCAAAAATATGTTTAAAATAGTTACATTTGCCTACAACACGTCTGTTTACATTTCAACAGGGTACCACACCGCATATTTCATGTTTGGTTTTACGAAACTAACTTACCATTGATTCGGAATTGTGTATATTTACAGGTTAATCCCAAAAAATTGTTTTGGAAAATATAGAAATTTTAGAGCCAAATACTTAAGATATGCCAAATATCATGAAAAAGCCCACTCACAAGACGCCGTAAAAGAAATACTTTGACCGTAAAAAAACTCATTTTGGATATAAAACCCAGGGATGAAGTCTTGGTCCATTTCCCCGAAAGACCATCAAAAATTATAGTAAATTCCAAACTTATTTAGAGGTCCTTTCGTTGTCCACAAGACAAAAATTAACGAAAGTGACATATGCAGTAGAAATTTTTACCACAGGGGAAGGTTAACAGAACAACCCAAGACAGGACTGCTAGAATGGACATTATTTTCCCTTATAAGAGAATATAAGACTAATATGATGGGGACATGTTAATAATAAAAATATTCAAGAATAATATATATACAATATTTTCTCAGGAAGATCACTGTGCCTCACTGCTTGTATTAAAATTTAAAGAGGGAAGTGAAAAGGCAAACTGAACAGACAGTATAGATAAGATGATTAAGGCGTAATAGAACTTTAACATATATAAGTCTATAACTATTAGTTAACGCTATGTTCAACGTTTAGCTAAGTGACTATTGTAAACATAAGGGGATATGCGACTTCATACCCGTTATAAGTTACACGGGATTTCTTTCAGTTTGCGAATAATAGTATTATATAACATAGCAAGTCAATTTTACGTTTAAGGCAACCACAAACTGTGATGTTTCTTCGTACATACTATTCATAATATATGAGGTTAAAAGTCTACTTACATAAATTTCCACGCAAGATGTAGCTTTAAAGAATAGGTATTATACTCAGGAGTTGAGTAGACAGGGTTAACATTGATTGCTGTTTGAATGATTAGTTATAAGTTTATTATAACCTCTTGAGAGTAAATGAAGTAAGTCTATATAATTAATGTATATACAAATCTTGATTGTTGTGTCGGGAAAACGAATAGAGAATAAAGACATAACCGAATTTAGAAAATTAAAACACCAGACTTTGTATTTTAATGTAAAGTTTAGCTGTAATTTCGTTATTAAGTATAGGTTAGACGTACCATAGATTTGGGTATAGATTAATCCCAAAAACATTTTAGCGACATAACACAGCACACATACCAGACACGACACGACACGAGGTTTCTGTCTGTAGTCCACGACAACCCGTACTTAGACTGGCTAAGAAGACTTGACCCTGAGCTCTGGGGTATGTTCCCCCCAGACTGATATGTTCTTCTGATAATCAACTACTTCCCTACGTATACTACAGCCGACCTGTGTTGTGACTGATGACTAGGGGGCATTGACCTTGTACCAGCGGGTCTGGGTCGCAAACGGCCTGATGGTTCAGACAGATTAGTATGCAAGTAATGTTTCCCAGTATGTTTAATACAGTAAATAAAACGTTCTCTAACTTGACACAACGTCAATAATTAATACTTACCTCGAGAGCTATACTTGTATATATCGCCTGATTAATCTAATACACAGGAGGGTCATATAAATTATGATAAAGTGCTCACACTAACACATACATTAATTACATCATATTTATCTTACGTTAGTAGATAAACAATGTTAACTTAATATTCCCTACAAAAGACTCAATTTTTTCCTGAGATGCATCTTGAAAGAAAGAGACATAATGTGATATATTATATAATCCTATGAAAAACAAATACTTTCAATATATGACATGTAAATTACTTATATGAAGGGTTTTTAAATATTACCTAGTGAATATTACATTGAAGGGAAAAAGTAACTTATATGCTTAACATAGCGATGTATTAGCACGGCAATATTGTCCTCATTAACAAACATATTTAGAAAGCCTTGATTGGCAAGACATATATTATGGTCATAATTAATTGTCTATGGACGGGGGGGGGGGGGGGGGAAAATAAGCACAAAGAAAAGGGGGATATAAATATTCCTCAGAAACAATGCGTGCGTTAGTACCGTTTTGTAATATAATAACATAACATAATTTCGAACCTTATTGAACGTACCACCAGAGATTAAGATGCTTAGTAAGTATAGCATTATACATAGAGCTAGGTGAAATACGACACACCCATGAGAGGTCATTAAAAGATTTCCCCTGTAAATTAAAAAAACCTTTAGCATAAATATGTGAGTTAAATTATAAAATAGTTAACCCTAAAATTGTATATGTAACTGTAGATATTTAGGTTTTAGAATTTCGTTTCGACACCAAAAAACGCCAATACAACCCCTGTAGACACCATATTAACACGACACCAGTCTACAGCACTCTAACCGATCCCGGTCCCACCCATGAGGACAGATGAAGTCCTTCACAGCACTTCCTACTATATCACTAGCAACTTGCCATGCCGAACACTTTGCCAGCCCACATCAAACCGACAAATAGGAAAGACCCAATAAGCCATCTTGTACAAATCTTCACAGGTGCGTAACTTTACTCCAATGCACCTCAGACACTTCCTTTATATCAGTTCCTAAGACCTATATATAACAAACTTCCTTTCAACACAAACCAAACATTACCTAAAAAAAACCCTCTCTAAATTTCTGCCCTAAAACCTCAACAACTACCCAAACCTTGATTGCCAAGATACAGAACAACCTTTCCAAATTACAAACCCTCATACATCAACAAATGGTTAGTAACAGAACACTCCCATTCATCCAAAGACAACAACCTGATAGAAACAGAAGATCGGCTCACGTTCGTCGGGGATTTCTTCGAGAGTGTGTTTGTGACATAGCGACAGCACACTGAAAGACACATATATATACCGTGGTCCCGACCATCACAAGACCTCTACTTCCTACAAACAATATAAAGAATTTCAGTGAAGGGTATAATCCTAGCAGAAAGGTTCATAGCAGTTTAAAAAAAATCATTGACAGTAACCGCTCGAACTCATACATCACCAAATCCACCACCCAACAAACTCCAAAACAACCTACGCCATAGCCACCTCACCAAATTCATACTTCTCTCTATACCAACACAAAACCCTTGTTGTCAAACATGTTACCACAAACGCATTACATTAAACCCAATCAACCACCAAACAAATACCCATGTCAAACCTACTCACCCACCCATACACCCCACACTATCCCACTAATCCTAACCATACCTCCCCACCAACCACTAACCCCAACCCTACAATCACAAAATCCACAAACCAATACAACCTAAATACCAACCACCACAACCCACAATAACCCATCCCACACCCCTCACCCCCACACAACCACAAACAACAAACCAACTAACCCAAAAACACATATCACCCCTCTCCCATAAATTAAATAACCTAAACAAACCATACCCTCACCCCCAAGTCCTCCACACTCATTAAACACTACCACCATAAACCCCACTACCATATCACCACCAATACATCCCCCAACCCCCACCCCCTAATACCAATTTTGTAACAACAAATACCTACCCACTTATCTATCATTCCCCTTTCCACCATAAAACATTTAACCTTCCTTAAAGATTTCAATACATCCACCACAACACCCCACACCACACCACCCACACCTCTCCTCCCCATCTCCCCCCCCCCACTTCCCCCCATCATCACTCCACCCCGGCACTTCCCTTAAGTAAACCCCCATATCTACCTCACACCACATAATACTTACCCAACCCCACACAACCACACCCATTGAACTTACTACAGCACACCAACCAGAAGACCCATCACTACATCCAAAAAACTGATCAAAAAACACAGGATCTCCAGAAATCATCCTACCCTGTGAATTTTTCTCTACACCACGAATGAATTAACACTTATAAACACAGTAACACTATGTTGGGTTCCCAAAAAACCCTGCAACTATCAAATAAAACATCTTCTGCCATTTCTTGTCAAAAAATTTCACTCTAGAAACTATATTACCCCTCGAATCAGAAACAAGACAAGAATTCCAACACCTCCATGAAATCTTAGGATGAAAACTGCGGACCTTATCGACACCCACCTACTTCGTTCACAAATCTACAAAGACAACAACATTTCCGCTAAAACACGTACGACAAAAACATAATAAACAACACGGAATTATTTTGTACATTTTTATTAGCCTGCACTTCCATGTTAACACTACTTCTTTCTATAGCCTTCTACTTCATCACATTAACATTTTTCAACAACATCAAAATAAAAATTCCTGACCTGAATCCTACAGTACATGAAACGTGACTACCCAATGGAATAACCTAAATTAGACATTAAGTACGATCGTTTAGGGTAGAATTTTCATTAAGCCAGGGGAATGTAAGACATACTATAACGACTTGGATTGTAGATAATAATATTCCGGAGTTGTATTATTTAAATTATCAATGAGACATTAAGACTATATAAAATATTTTTTTATTTAGTAAGTGCCTAGTGAATATTCAGTTACAATTTATTACTAAAATTTGGCTTAACTATTAAATATTAATCTGGTTTGTCTAAAATAAAAATCACAGTTTTCTAAATAAAAACTATGGATTTATTTTAAACTTGGCAAATTAATTAGTTCAACGTTTCAGAATTTTCATTACTCTATTTCCAACAAAGAATTGACAAACCGTTTTTAGTAAATTAAAAGTTCCTTTTGGCAAGAAATACAAATAATAATAAAACATATCCAAACTAAAATCAGTGCTCTCTTCAAAAATAAAATAATAAAGTTTTAAAATAAAAATCAAAATACCACAACCTAAAATAAAAAAAATGTCACTTCTAAGTCTGACTAAAATTCTAAAAATAAAAATTTATTTAAAACTTCTCTTTACACAAGCTGGAACATTAACTTTCAATGTCTCTGCAATTCAGATTTACAACTATCTCAAAAAATAATTTAATGTTCAATTAATTTCCAATTAATAATTCACAATAAAACAGTTCCAGCTACAATATATTAAACTTACTACTTTTCCAAATCTTCAATTAAAGTTATTAATAAAGTTCAATTTTAATTCACTTTTTTCTTGCATGCGATGTACAAAATATAACTTACTTGTTTAAATTATGCTCTATTGTTCCTCGTAGTATTTAAGTTATTCAGATTGCTCTGTGTGTTTCTATGAATTTATTTTTTCCCTTAAAAAATGACAAACATAATTAATATATCAGATCTGGTAGGACTATTTTAATAAAACGTACAACTTAAGTTTGGTCCTTTACCTCAAAATTCCCTCCGCGGGAAAAAAAATTAAAGAAAAACCCCGGTGCACTGTAATCAACTTACTCACAAAAATAACACAAAAGAAGGAGCGTGAAAATTATAAGCGGCGAGGAAATACTTCCTTTCAAAATCAACTTAGCAGGACATCCGCGATGTCCTCTATTGGTTTAGCTGTGTATCAAACCAGGAGACAATAATCGCAACTAGACAAGTTCTAATCAATTCAAGGCAAAGCAGCTAAACCTGCCTTCCCTAACAATTTAAAACTACCAGTACTAACTTTGCCAAAGGATTACATGTCATGTTTACTCCTTAACTTTCCACAAAACCTAATCTAAATTAAATTCCATATATTTTCGATCCCAAAATTTTTATTTATTTCACTTCTAATTTAAAAAAATAAATCGATTGTAGCTTTTAAAAAACGGCTACACAAACGTAATTATTAGTATAACAAAAATTCATAGAATCAATGTACAGATAGTGCCTAGAAAGGGAAGTCTTGTATTACAATTCGAGACAAACATCCTCCGGATGTTAAGTTGAAATTACGCACATCCGACTCAGACACCGATGATAAACAAACAGGAATGTTGTGTTAAGCAGTGGGAAATGTGTATTTCTAAAAACGTGCGACGATTGTAAGGGCCAGCCATGCTGATAGGAAAAAATTGGTACTCACCAATTATGATGGTGAGATTTGGCAGAGGGCGTGGTCGTGAGCTGGCCGGGGGCTAACGAGGGGCAACAAACATCCAAAAACCACCACAACGAGGGAGAGGAGTGAAATCGATGGAAGGGATTCCGAAAAAAAAAAAGCGACGTTCGGGAATTGCCAGTGCTTGTGTTCGTGTGCGGGGAAATATCCTTTTAGGCGTAATAAGTGTCAAGTGCAATAAAATGTTAGGTAATTGTAGGGACGTAGTTAGTATGATGTATCAGGGTTCATTAATCATTTACTATTCCAAGGTACCTGTACCTAAAATAATGAAAAGAAAAAGAAAGATATAATGTGTAGAAATCAAATGATAAGTTTAATATTGAAATTCATATTTTCTTATTTCATATATTTATTTTAAATATCGAAAAGTCACTCATGTGTTTTAATCATGTAATTTTATGTAAATGTTTTTGATCTTTTATTTTAAAAGAAAGTTTTCTCACGTTAGTCCGATTGGAACCACGTATTTATTTGAACCTACAAAACTTATAGTAAATTTATAGTTAATTTAAATTAAACATAAATTGTAATGAATAACTTAATATTTAATATGTGTTCAAAAGTTATAAGGGTATTAAATTTTGTGCTCAATATGTCGGTTGACGTTTTATACATTGTTTATTAAAATTTTAATTCAATGTCATGAGATGCTGCTTTATAATGCTCTAATGCGATGCTATTACAATAAAATATGTGTTGGTTTATTTGAGGGTGTTGTATTGCCAATCGAACTGTATTATTTAAATCCTTCACAGCAACTCTTGCTCATAATTTATTATAATTTGTTTCACCACCTTAATCTATACCAACTTTACAAACCTTAAAAAAGGAATACAGATTTTCTAGACATTTGCGATCGTTTTAACGATACTAAAATCAGCAAAATTAGTTTCCAGTGCTGCAATCTGATCTCTTCATTCAAAAGAATAACTGTAATATAAAAAACATGAATAAATAAAAAATAAACAAAAAACAGTAAACTCATATATTTGGCATTTTTAATGAGCAATTTTGGATGTGTACACATATTGATTATGAGGTAATAAATCTATTTAAACTTTGTACTTAGTTTCGGTGATAATGATTTATGTTCTCCAAAGGATTTTTCGCTTTAATTTACATTTTTTTATTTATTTTTTAGGTTTCTACATATAACGGAGGTTTATCATACGACGCTACTTGATTTGATTATAATCAGTTAAATACTTTTATAGGAACTTTCAATTACAGATACAATAAACAGTTATTTTGAGTATATAATACAGTATTAACTTGCAAATATTTGGATATTCAAAAATTTAAAAGAAAGGGTTACTAGGCAAACTCATTTCCAACTCCACTCAGGTATTTCACACACACACACACACACACACTACACACACACACCCCCCCCCCCCCCCCCACACCAACACACACACACACTACCCACACACACACACACACACACACACCACACAATATAATATGTATATATATATATATATTTATTTAAAAGATAAATACTAAATTAATTTTATGCGTAAAAAGTTAGGGCTCTGTGGTGTAATAGTAGCCACATTCTCCGCCAATTGAGAGATCCGGATTCCAGTCGCGGCGGAGCATGTACACTTTGCGATTCAATGTTTATTTAAATTATGTGTGTGTGTGTGTGTGTGTGTGTGTATCACTGGATTATATTTGAAAACAAACCGAAACTCTACATGTATACCATGCCATCTGAGCTCTGAAGGTGGAGAACAAAACCTTAAATTAATTTATAACTAATTAAATAACTAAATAAGAAAACAAAAAATTTCATCGCGTTCGTTTGAGGGTTTCTAATTATTTTAAATAGTTGCTATTAAATGTTCTAAGGGGAAATTTTGGTCTGTGAATCTGTAAATTCTAAGACAATTGACAGTTTGACAGTTTTTATAGACCACCTCTGAATTAGAAGTTTGGAGCCTTAGTACTTCAATAACCTACTATCATTATGATTGGTTCATTGATATAATATTACAGTGTTTTAATGACTGTTCTACACATTTTCCGGATCAGAATACAATGTTAATATATAAAATTACTTTGAAGTAATTACTTTTATTTATTCTATACAACATATCAAGAACCAATGTTTATTTACCGTTCAGGAAAGTGTATTCAGATTTCCTGAGCTGATGTGAATACCAATTTTTATAATATTTCTTTTTAATAACCTGCATATTTTATCAGTTTTTACTGTTAATTTAAAGAAACATAAACCTATTTTGAAGGGGGTTAATTTCCGATTCCTTAATTTTCTTGTAAATGTCTACGTTCCCAGCATTCTAGTAAGAACTTCTTTAAAGCCACTAAGATGAAGATTTTATTTTGTAACGGTGAGTCTATAAAACTCCATATTAATTTTGAGTAGTGAGTCTAAACAAGGAAACAAAACATTTGATTGACAAACAGCGCATGAAAGACGGAAAAGTGTTGCTATCAAAATCATAATTACAGAAACGGAAGAATGAGATCCTGTGGTGGAATTTAACAAATAAACTAAACATCAAAGAGGTAGCATTAGAAGTAGAAGCAAGCTGCGAGTGTTAAATGTGTCACATTAACTGCTGGTTGATAAAGCCTCAGCCAATCCCAAGATACATGGATACACACATTAACTAAACCACTTTCCATGTTACTTGCCGAATAAGATTGAATAATCTTATGATAGTAACTTTACTGTGATTGAAATCTTTTGTGTCGTCGACAGAATAGGGGTAGGAGAATATTCAGCCCCGTTATACGTATAAGGACTAAGTATATTGCATCGACTCAGTTTTTCTGCTGATTTTAGAGTGTAGGCATACTACCTGAATGAGAATAATGATTATAGTGTAATATATCCGGATATATAAGGGGAAATGAGTATATATACCAATATAAATTGCATTGTGTTGAAATATGTCTATGACATATGTAACTTGATTTAATTAGTGAATCTGAGATATATTTATATATTCGGCATTGAAATGAACATAGTTTTCACCTCTATGATAGTAATTTTCAATTGCAAAGAACTGCAAAATTTTTTGTTCAAAACATTATTAAGAAGTGATATTTTACAGCACAATTCCTCCTTAATGTTGGTTGAAATTGCACTCATAAACATTTAGAATAATAACGGATAAGTGCTGTAACATATATAAACGTTTTTTTATAAAATTTGTATATTAGAGCATGCATTTATTTCTGCCATTTCAATATTAAAATCGAGATGTTGTGGATTCCTAATATGCTATGTAGGTCTATATCTTATATATTATGAAAATAAATATATAGGTAAGTCTATTTAATGAGTATCCATAAGATGATTTATGCTTACTTATATTACAAAGGTTTTTTTTTTTACCAGCATCCTATAACTTTTCGTTGTATTCTGGTAATATTTCACGTTAAGATGGCCTCACTGGTGGATTGCAGTTGTTTCCAAAAGTTACTATTTATGACTTAAACCCTTTACTTAAAATTATTTTTTTATAGCAGATTATATGAAAGTGAAAAGCTGTATAAAATGCTGTTTGGACTATAGTGAACACCAATGCATGTTTGGTGTCTGCCAGCAATTTCAACGAGTAGCGAATTGGAAATTTGCTTGTTTAATTTAAAAAACACATCACAAGAATTTTGTTATATGCTTTTAGAAAGTAGCAAATTAAAAGTTTTTGAATTCTGAATAACAACCAGTACATTTTGAATAAACGATATTTTATTTCACCAATTCTTATCTTGACATACAGGGAATGTTACAATAAATTGTTTATATGGTTATGGTTAGTGTTTAGTTTTTGTAAAGAACATTCTTTAATCGAGAGAATACCACTATATTTTTTTTGTTGAAATTACACAATCTTGAAGCGTTCTGTTGCTTTTATAAAAGGAGATTACTTATATGTATAAAATTGTATAAACAATCATTTTTCAAAATTTCAGTAACAGTTTTATAATTGTTATTTCACAAACGCCCTAAATTTATTAAAATTATTGTTTTTGAGAAACCTCAAAATTCTAGATGATGTGAAAATCTTTTAACGAATCAGCCAACAGTAGAAAGAAAGCTGCAAGTTAGCAAGCAAGAGGTGAGGATACAAATGACGTCATCTTAACTTTTGCTCTCAATGTCACCCTCATTCCCCCGTCACGTAGAGTCGAGTCGGTTTCTAGATCGGAATAGAGAGATTAAGTATTACACGAATCATTACTATAGCTTGTTACTACACTGGACATTCATAATTAACTTCTTTAAGCAAGTTCTTAAGAGGGCACGATGGTCAGGTACCGGTGTGTGTTAGGCTCCACTTCGATCTGGAGAAAAAGTTCAAAACTGTTTATAAAAAGGATCATTTCTGAAATCCATTACAGGTTACTCTTAATAAACTTAGATTGTAGTTTTTAGATTATAATGGAATTTATAAACACACGATTTGTCTCGTTATACTAATGATTTTTTAATTTATATTCGCAACAGATCTTCTTTTGAAATAATGTATATGCTGGAATTACATTATAAACAAAAATGTGTTAGTGTTTGGTTTTAAATCACAAACAATACTATCCCTGGAGAAAAATATGTATATAATGAGACATAAAAACTATACTAAAAAACCATTACTTATATATTTCATTTACTTAATTAAAGACATATAACTGTCTTCAAAATTAGAGGTCCGAAATGTTATCTCAGATAGGACAATAAGTTGCTTATAAAAATTCTATTTAATCGCACATTAGTTGAGGTATTTATTTGGGAAGGCCACCTCATAGATGGTGTCTTTTATATTGCGATTGATTTTATATTTAAGGTAAATAGATTCTATTCCAATTCTGTGGTTAGATATATTACGTGGTAATTTTCATCGATTAAAAATGTCAATATTAAACTTCCCGTAGTGCTTTCGTGAGATGTTCACGCTAATATGAGTTTTTCAATCTACAACAATGCACCATAATTTACAAATTGCGACCAAAATTCTACTACCAAAAGATGAGTAATCCTTAGATATTAAATGAGTACGTTCCTATTGCCGATGGACTTTCCTGGAGAATATCGATTGAAGTAAGCAAAAATTGAGTTAGTTTATTAGATTGTGGTATAATATTTAAAGCTGTTGGGTATTGTGTTAAAACGCTATGACACATGTTGCATAACTATTTTAATAAGACTCCAGGAATGGTGTATGGTGTGTGAGAATGTCTCCTGTACGATTTTCATATATTCACGTTTGATTAATTTGTGCCATAAGTCTTGTTGTGTATTTGGGTTATGATTTGTATTTCCTAGTGTAACAAGATATGGCTGTTGTTGTAATCGCATCATGGGTTGTTCTATGATTATGCATTGATGTCTAGTAGGCCGACTTTGTGGACGATGGTGGTGTTGGTATGTCTTTACTGAATCAAATATTTACTCAGGTTTTTTACGATTTACTTATACATGTTTACCCATTAAAAATGACAAACCCCCCCCCACTCCGCCACACCCAAGTCTATTGCTCGTTTCAATTTCGATATTTTCTGCGATCAGGCAGAAAAAACAGACAATCGGATTAATGAAAGTTTTACAACCACCGACAGAGAAAATATAATTTGTGTGAGCCTACTGAGTGATTAGCTTCAAATAACGGTCAACCGAATCGCATTGTTGTGACATGTACGGATATAGGAACTCATTATGGTATATGTATGTAACAAAGATTCATCGGAATATTTTAAGTCTAAAGATTAGGCATAATTCGTTTCACGATATGTGGCAGTATAATTCAATCAATGTTTTTTATTTATTTTGATATAATAGCACTCTTTAAACAAACGGAAATTAATCCACACCAAAATCACCAAAAAGATGTTGTGTATGTGTTGGGATGGTAGTCACATTCACATATGTTTGTTTGCAAGATTTCCCAGGTTAGCCAGTTTGTACTAACAGGTTAGCTGTTACCAACATCCCAAATAATGGGTATATTATATTATAAATATTGCGGGACAAAATCAGCTGTTAATTTCAGGGTGTTATTTATTACAATGTCTCCCCCCCCCCCCTCCGCTTTAAAAAATAAGGTATTGTAAAAAACGCGGGCTTAGGGGTGTGTGAGGTTATCCACTCTACTTATAATATGATGCAGTATCGTATAGTAAAGTGGTTTGTGGTTTTAAAAACTCGTGGGAAGGAACTCGTACTTCCAACGAATCGCACTTTTTCTTACCGATTGTGAAATGTTAACAATTTCTGCGACTTTTCTCTTCCCATCTTTGTCATCGATTAACTCGATGTACAATTGGTTCTGGTACACGCTCACACTAATCCAATAGAGGGGACATGTTTAAGCTTCAAACTCGGGTATATTGCCTATATTACACATGAAGCTTGTTTATTCAAATTTTCAAGTCTGTACAGTAGTTTTTTCTTAAGATGTCAAGTGAACAATCTGACATGACACGACAGAAATGATGAAATTTTGCCAGACCACCCTCGAGTATTAAGGCTCACTAACGCTGTGCCAAAAACAGTGTGTACTGGACTCATATTACTTTGTATAATTCATAGTACTTATTATTAACATAGTGCATAATTACTTACAGACTTGTTATAATATGTGTCATTTTGTAGCAAATTACTTCTAGTTTATTGTTCACATTCTTATTTTCCGGTTCGATGTGACTTCCATTAGTGATACGGCCAAACATCCCCACCGGGAATCAATTTCTCGCCTCACCCGTTTCTAGCAAATCAGTGCTTAACTTCAGCAAACAGCAGCTGTGATTCTTTTTCTTCTTAGATCTGCAAGACTGGCTGGTTGAGGGTGGAACATACACTTTATCTTTAATAAAACCCCATATTTTGTGAAAAAAAAAATCCATAGGAGTCAAATCGGCTGGCGGGGAACGAGGTGGCCATTCGCAATTGGTCCTGAAACGCACAATGCAGCGACCTGGAAAACAACTTTTTACGAAATCTCTCAAAATCTGTTAGGTTAGTGACGTGGGTGCTCCGTCTTGCTGCGTAAGTAGAAAGGAGAATTCTGTTGTTCATCTCCATTAATTTGAGGAATAAAAAAATTCTGCAACCTATCAAGGTAAATGATACCAGTGACAGTTGTCTACATGAATAAAAATGGGCCCGTACACTTTAAATTTACTCATCGCACAAAACACATTGACTTTAGGACTTTCCCGAACTCGTTCAAGGCATTTCTCTAGGGTTTTCGTTCCCCCAGATTCTGCAGTTATGGGTGTTCACTTTACAACTGATATGAAAGGTACTCTCATTACTGAAGATTCATTGAGTTCAGGAGTGTATCATCTGCGTCCATGGCTTTGGCTCCTGTGGGTGAAGACGAGGTTAGCACGTGTCTATACAGAGTACTGAAATCAAAAATTGACGGTTGACGCCCAATGGGATGTTCTAGTATGGCTTACTCAAACGAGGCTCTTCAAGGCATATTTTGAGTCCTCTAACAAAATTGATCAATTTTTATTTTTCGTGGGGAGACTGGAAGTTTGACATCTACTTTTTAAAGACGGCCAAGATCACCCCAATATTTCAAAAAGTACGATCCTTGTCTTACAAGCAATTATCGGTCCAATATCAATTCTTCCAGTTTTCAGTAAAGTTTTTGAAAAACTTTTCTACGAAAGGCTTGAAAGCTTTCATGGAAGAATTCGAAATTCTGAATCCAGAATATAATAAACAATTTGGATTTAGAAAAAACAAGATCCACAATTGAGCGCTCAGTGAACAAACCTTTTTGGACATATGTTGTCGATGGGCTTTGGATAGACGAGAGCATGTTGGCTTAGTATATTTCGTATTTGTCCAAAGCCTTTGACTGCGTGCACCACGAGACACTGTCTGCACCAGTTGGAGAAAATGTGGCATTTCCGGGTGTCCCGCACTTATGGATCGGTTTCTTACCTTAAGGATCGACATCAGTGCGTGGAGATTTCGAGCGTCATTTCAAACAAAATTAAAATAGCCCACGGTTGTTCCTCAGGGTTCTATCCTTGGGAGGCTCTCCTGTTTTTAATTTATGTCGGCCGGATTGATATACAGTTATCCAGCATGGAAAACTGGTTCAATATGCCGATGGACACGACTCTTTGTTTTAAAAGTTAAATCAATAGAAAGAACTAGAAATCACCTCATTCATGGAACTGAACACTTGCATTCAGTATTTCACTGAAATGAATCTGAAAACATATCAGTCAAAAAACAATCGTAGTAAATTTCGGCCTTCGTCAGCTATGATCGAGTGTGGTGCGTTACGGCCGTATTTATAGATGACGACCTTCTCGAAGAAAAATACTCCACAAACTTTTTGGGAATGATTTCTAGACAAAGGACTGACCTGGAGCGATCGATGTTGACAGGGTTTGTGCTAGAGCTACCTTCAGGTATATATGCTCTGCGCAAATCTAGCAAAAATTTTGTTCCCCAGAAGTTTTAAAAAATGGCCTACTATGGCCTAATCCATGCTCATTTTGCGATATGGGATAATACTTTGGAGGAAGTTGTGCAAAAAACAAAAATGGAGCGCGTCTTTAGACTCCAGAAAAAAGCTGGTTAGAATCATTAAAAATTTAAATTATAGACGAGTCGTGTAATGGGAATCTTTCGGGGAGTTGAGATTGCTGACTCTTTGCCTTGCCTCTATATTTAATGAGGTGATCGTGTACTGCAGATCAAGGTGCACTTTGATTCGTGGCGGGGACGTTCATCAATATGAAACTTAGAGGCAGGGACAACTTTCGCACGCATCTAACACAGATTGACATTAGCGCAAAATCTACCGCAAGATGTTGGTGGTCAGATTTAATCAACAGGCTCCCTGGAAGAAAATCAAAATTTCCAATAATCAAAATCAATTTTAAAACGCGTCCAAAGCTCCTTTTGGAAGTCCATGCGCTTTATTACTCTGTTGATGAATTCATGTCAAGCCGCTGGGATAATTTGAGATTGCTGTTTACTGGAATCTGAGGTCAATGCGATTGTTGACCTGAATGTTTGCAAGAATTGTGAGTGTTGAGGAGGTTGTGTGAATGTGTGGTATGATTATCGTGTTAAATGGACTTATAAAAACTGTTTTGACGATTGCGATACGATGTAAAAATTGTTAATAAGTACATGCAATAAAGAGATTATTGATTACTATTACTTATTATTATCTTCCCCAATTCGATCCAACATTACAGCACAGAATCCTCCACGAGCAGCTTTATCTAATCAGAGTGATATGTTGCACCATCGTAAGTCTTTATGGCTTTAAGTGCAAACGGTTTCGTAGCACTCGCCAAACTGTCTTTTGTGGAAATTCCAGTCTCTCACATCTGTACGCCGCGTTGATTTTTTAGGACTTACGGGCTGTTCCACAGTAGCATCACTAACCTGTGCGCGACCTGAGCGGATTTCTAATTGACGAACACAACGTACCTGTCTCGACCAAGTTCTATATGCCAACTTTACTGTAAATAGAAGGCCTGCTTGGAGGGTCTCTTCCGTGTCGTGTGTGAAATGAAATCTACGCTGAAACACTTGTAGCTGAGTTTGTTTCATGGAACAATAACACACAGCGAGCACGCTCCGCACTAGTGAAAGTGATCCATTTTAGTACAGACCGAAGCTGGCACCTCGCGAGTGGTGGAAGTTGGTACTACAGCCACTACGGGAGTCAAACTTGAAGTTATAATTTGCTACAAAATGACACTATATTTCAAGTATGTAAGTAATGTCATTAATATCTATTTATTTTCATAAGTTGTATAAGTCCTTTTAGACTCACCCTATATATATATAGTATTTATTGATATATATCATATATATATATTTATTAGATAAATATTATATATATATACCTCCCTCTCATACTCGTCTGCTTCACTAGTGTGCTTCGTTTGTTTTATGGTTTTGATTGAAGTTTGTGTGTCTATGAAGTTTCGAAGTATTTAAAACTTATATGAAAATAGTAATGTGTCAGAGATAAGAGTTTTTGTTAACATTGTACAACAAGTTCTCGTTACACAAAAACTACTCTCTGACGCGTTATTAACTTTGATACTAGTTTTAAATACTCTAAGGACCTTAGGAACACAAACATCTTAACATAAAAGCATAAATCAAACCAAAGCACGTGAGTAAATGAGGTTACGAAATAACGTCAGCTTCTGTACTTTTACCGCGCTGCGTTATTGGCGATTGATTATTCTAAACAAAGAATATGTCGATGGCTCCTAAGTTGAAAGTTATTACATTTCTACTTATTGCTTTCTCTTCACAATATTGTCGGTCTGGTCAGCTTTTCATCACAAAACATAGATGTATAGGCGTAATACAGATTTATTTGAATTTAATATAGGCCTTGCTATACATACTATGGGAGTGTGGTGTGGGTGTGTATGTGAGTTATTAATAGCTGAACACATAAGTCAAATAGTAAATCGCAAATCAAATTTTTGGCTAGAGTATTATTGTTTTATGCTCTATTTTAGTAATAGGCCTAGCAATTTTTTACATTATTAACATTTTTATACATTATATACATAATTATTATTAATTCCTAAGGTATTCGTTCTTTTTGTTTGTGTTACCGTACATTATAAGTAAAATTAATATTTATCAAAGTTAAAATTAAATATAAAAGTCTAGTGCCACTACTTTATTATTTTACCGTATTCATCAACAAAAAACAAACCATATCATTCCTTTCTTATAAAACGTTTATTTGCTTGAAGTATTTCAAAATATTAACTAATTTTAATAAATCTGTTTTTTAGTTAATACTTATCTGAAATAACCTTATTTAGGCTGCTTTGATTTATACAGGTTGTCCAGCAACCATTCGAACAAACTTTGACCACATTGTTCAGCAGGCCAAAACTAAACAAATAATGCAATATAACAGGTGCCCTATTTCACGTCGTTTAGCGTCTGTCTGTCTGTATGTGTTTTTTTGCGGAAAAAATTACTACTCAAAAAACGCTTAAGATACCAGAATTCAAAATTAACAGTTATGTTTAACCTAGTGTTGGTCCTTTTCAGTGAAAAAAATAAAACAAAATTATCTTCTATTTCATTTCAATAGAGCGGCCGTTCAAAATTTTCAAAGTGTATTAGCTTTGAATGACAACGGCTACTTTGACAACAAATTCACCAGCGATAAACTTTTTTCGCGTATTTTTATTACCAATTCAACAATTTTTGTTTAAAAAATATTGAATAACTAATAAGCTGATTTACAGCAGCCAACGTAAAAACAGCGTTACACAAATCCATGCATTGCTGAGTACATAAAACAATGAATGGACTTTTTACGATTAAAATCTTTTTAAGGTTCTTTATTAAAATACTGAACAATATTATAACCTGGAAATTTGAATATTTATTTTTTTAAATTTGATTAAGGTAAATTTAAAAAAATTTCTTAACCAATATGTAAAAATCTTATTTAAACAGTTGTTTTTGGCGCCTGGGAAAAATACTCAAACACCCCTGGTCCAGGACGGACATTAAACTTCGAAAACCAGCCCATTTATGAACTGATTTTCATAGAAATGGTAACGTTCGATTTTTTTACACAATTCGCAAAAACTTAGTATTCTAAAAAAAAATAAAAAATAAAAAAAAAAAATAACATTTTTGATTTAAAACGGTTGGTTTTCAAGTTATTTAAGTTTTAAGATTTTTAATGGCCGCCATTTTTGAAAATACACATACGAATTTAAAAAACGTGTTTTTTTACGACTTACTGTTCATTGATTATAATATTTATGCCAGATTTTCAACAAAATCGGTAAATCCGTATTGAAAATAAAATTTATTGTATGTAATAAACAAAATGGTGGGTTCTAAGTAAAACGAAAGCAAGATAGGACTATACATTATATAAAATTTTGGCTTGTACTTTGATCCCTCCTGAACAATTTGATTAAATTTGGTCCTGTAATTTTGGGACAACCTGTATATACATACAAAGTTGCTTACCAGTAACTCTACGTCACACAAGATACTCCAATACACTGACTATAGGACTGACTTTTCCCGGAAATTCTTTGTAATGCAGCCGTGGTTACGTGGAGTAACGAGCAGTGTAAAAAGAGCAACAAAATAATAAACAAGCTTATTCTTAAATCTGTTACATAAAATTTTCAAAGCTGTATCGGATATCGGATTATAAAATATTCAGAATATCGGCCTTTGAAACTATTAATGACAATGTTTTTTTAAAGCAGGCAAGGCCAATGTGCTATGAATTGGTCAACAATGTGAGTTTAGCGCAATTTCCTTAAATTTAAACACCTTTCTTTTTAGTACTTATGATTTCCACATTTTTTTATCGACCTGACAATCTCTCAAATTATCCAGGGTGGACATAAAGTCCTGTTAAAGGTATAATATTTTATGAACGATAACAGATAAATTGTCTAACAAGATTTGCTACGTCAACACTATACCTAAAAATCTACTTTTTGAAGGAACTATCAGTTTTCTGTTGAATATCATGGGTACGTCACCGCCATAGAGTCAGCAGGAAATCATAATACAGGAGTATAGTGTCAATATTACACATCATTTTAAAGGGGGGGTTATCTGGCAGAGTTTAATGCCTCAAACTCGCACTCATAAAAGTATTGATCGATTACAAAATTGTTCAAAGGTTTTTATTTAAAAAAGATGGTTTTCTTACCAAATTGGTTTTTCAGAGTAAACGTGCGAATTGTTCTACCTCCGGTTATTTTACAGTTGAAAATCTTATTAACAGAATTTTGCATGGCAACTTGAGGAATAGTTTGACATTCTGTGAAAGTATTCTTTGCCTCTGTTCATTTTTTAAATTTGAGGCTTTTGTTTTGGGTATGACGTTGTCCTTAAGATAACCCACCAAACAAAATAGTCTAATGGAGACAGATCTGGCTTTTTGTTATACCGCTTGGCTATACTACAGTCTCCCGCCTTCCTAACCACCGTTGCCAAAAACAGTGTTTTAAATAGGCTCTTACCGTCGATGCCGTAGTGTGGGGCGTGCTCCAT